>NC_085989.1:3150000-3210000 GCF_030014385.1 Trichomycterus rosablanca | reverse complement strand
CCCTATCCCAGCTCTCAATGGGCGCAAGGCACACAGAAACACCCTGGTTAGGGCGCCAGTCCATCGGGTAAACCTGACTGCACGTCTTTGGACTGTGGGAAGAAACCCACACACCCATAGGGAGAACATGCAAACACCAAACAGAAAGGACCCAGACCTGTCCACCTGGGAATCGAACCCAGAACCATCTAGCTCAGGTAGGACAGTGTTAAGGAACACTAGCCTTTTACAATTTAAAAAACTGTGATTCTCTTAATTGATTCCAACGTCGCTTCAAGGGAGAACATGCAAACTCCACACAGTGTGGACTGTGACCACCCAGGGAATCGATCCCAGACCCTTCTCGCTGTGAGGCAACACCGCTCCCCGCTGAGCCACCTCCAATTATCAGGTAACAAACAACCGAAAAGCCATTCAGTTGGATTAGAATTTTCATTCAGTGTATAAACAAAGACGTCTACTGATCTCTCCTGTTTATTTCTATATTTATTTCTATATTTATTTTTATATTTATTTCTATATTTATTTATATATTTATTTATATATTTATTTATATGTTTATTTATATATTTATTTGTGCTTTTGTTGCTTTATAATTAAGTTTCAAGTATGAGCCGAGATATGCAAATGAGGCTCCGATTCAAGATGTATTATTTGTTAGTGCTGACACTCTCGTAATCAGCTATTAATTATGGAGTGCTAATCAAAAACTGTGCTGATGATGTCAGTCTGTGCCTAATATAATAATAATAATAATAATAATAATAATAATAATAACAATAATAATTATCATTATCATTATCATTATAATATTAATAATAATATTATTTAATAATATTACCACTATAATAATAATAATAATAATAATAGTGATAATATTATTAAATAATAATACTAATAATAACATGAATAATAATACTAATAATATTAATAATAATAATTATAATATTAATAATAATATTCTTAATAATAATAATAATAATAAACATATAATAATATTATTAATAATAAAATAATAATATTAATAGCAATAATAATAATAATAATAATAATAATAATAATAATAATAAAACAATAATAAAAATAAAATAATATTAATAATAGTGCTAATATTAAACAACAACAACAACAACATCAATAATAATATTAATAATAATAATAAAATTATGATTAATAATTAATAATAATAATAATGATAATAATAATTGGGTTTTATTGTAGATAAGAAGTCACTGCTTTTTCCATCATCATATGAAGGCGACAGTTTGGATAAATACTGCCAGGGATCCTGTAATTTCCTTTTGGGGATCAATAAAATAATCAATCAATTACTTAATCAATCAATCAATCCAATATTCTTGCATTGCTTCATGGTCGTACGCACTTTCAGTTGTGGAAAAAGGTCAGCATTGGCACATCACAATTCGAACTTCATTAAAATCTTACAGATCTTAAGGCCTGTTTGTTTTTCAAGCTTCCAACATGTTAACATCTAGAACATCAAGGACTGTTGACCTGCTGACTAATGTATTCTAAATATTAAAAGGGGCCATCAGAAAAAGACAACCAGGGTGTACAGATATATAGATGTATAGATGTAGACGTATAGAATTAAACAAACACTGGAATGGACTGAAGTGGTTATCACACATGTAGAGACGAGACCTTGATGATGATGCATGTCTGGTACGTATGTTATTGCACGTACAGTCAATGGGTCACTTTGCTTTGTCCAGTACCTCCTGAGCTCTGGTCAATCGTTATGTAGGGGCTGCTCATAATGATAAAAGGCAAGGAGAATAAAAGAGGAGGTACGCCTCACGCAATTCGAACAAAAGGAAACTAAGTGCTGACTGGACAGGCCATCAAGATGCTGAAAGAAAGGTGGACGACCGCAATGACAGTCAAAAAAGCAGCAGAAAATGTCGTCGTGGTACTCACACACACACACACACACACACACACACACACACAAGCAGAGCTGATAAAGGCTCTAAAATACACAAGCAGGACTGACTGTAATTGCAGCCATGAAATATTGCGCTCATAAAGCGGTCAGTCGGGCCACTTTTTCATCAGGCGTTTTTGAGAGATGGTACCGCGGTAAGTGCACACCGTATCCGGCCGGGTATAATGCTTTCTTTTTTCATTTCTCCTCCTCTTCTCACTCCCCATTTGTTATTGTTCTGGCAAAATATATTTGTCTTCTGCATGTGTGATTGTTGTAAGCAGGAAACAACCAGAACCAGAATAAAAGGGGAAATAAACGCACATTTTGGATAAATTGTTAAATTAGGGTTTGTTTTTTTTGGTTTAATGAGCTTTGTGTGTGTGTGTGTGTGTGTGTGCCTCAGATTCAGTGCTGTCAATGCAGTTGCAGATATTAAAACTAAATTAGTAATAAAACACAATAATCAAGAGCAGCCAAAGCAAAACAATATTTTATTATGTGTTTATTATTGGCCGATATATTAAACTTAAAGCAAATAAATTAACAGACAAAAACAGCCTGAATGTGTGACATAATATTGTAACTGCGGGTGGATAAACAACAATATGAGGACAAAAGTATTTGAACACCTGACCATGAGCTTGTTGGGCGTCTCGTTTAAAGCATCACATTTACACCGATCAGGCATAACATTATGACCACCCTCCTAATATTGTGTTGGTCCCCCTTTTGCTGCCCCATACGCAACAAACTGTGATGCTCTGTGTATTCTGACACCTTTCTATCAGAACCAGCATGAACTTCTTCAGCAGTTTGGGCTACAGTAGCTCGTGTGTTGGATCGGACCACACGTGCCAGCCTTCGCCCCCCATGTGCATCAATGAGCCTTGGCCGCCCATGACCCTGTCACCGGTTTACCACTGTTCCTTTCTTGGACCACTTTTGATAGATACTGACCACAGCAAACCTGGAGCACCCCACAAGAGCTGCAGTTTTGAAGATGCTCTGACCCAGTCGTCTAGCCATCACAGTTTGGCCCTCATCAAACTCGCTCAAATCCTGACGCTCGCCCATTTCTCCTGCTTCTAACATCAACTTTGAGGATAAAATGTTCACTTGCTGCCTAATATATCCCCCCCACTAACAGGCGCCGTGATGAAGAGATAATCAGTGTTATTCACTTCACCTGTCAGTGGTCATGATGTTATGCCTAGTCAGTGTATATTAAATAGATCTAATATCATCCACTCTTCTGGGAAGCCTTAATACAACACTTTGGAGTGTGTCTGTGGGAAATTGTGCCCGTTCAGTCAGTGATGTTGAGAGAGAAGAGAAGGCCTGGCTCACGGTCCAAGTGTAATTCATCCCAAAAGTGATGAGATGGGTTGAGACCAGGGTGTAATCATGCTGAAAGATTAGCTGTGGGAATCCGCCTCATCACAATCGTCTTTATGCACAGGGAAATTGAGGATATCCAAATTGGGACAATGCAGAAAGGAAGAAAATGAAATCTCTAAATGTTACTCACTCACTCACTTTCTTAACCGTTATCCAATTAGGGTCACGGGAGGGTGCTGGAGCCATTCCCAGCTTTTCAATGGGCGCAAGGCACACAGTAACACCCTGGATGGGGCGCCAGTCCATCGCAAGGCAGATACACACACACACACACACACACAATCACCTATAGGGCAATTTAGTGTCTCCAATTAACCTGACTACATGTTTTTGGACTGTGGGAGGAAACCGGAGCTCCTGGAGGAAACCCACGCAGACACGAGGAGAACATGCAAACTCCACACACAAAGGACCCGGACCACCCCGCCTGGGGATCAAACCCAGGACCTTCTTGCTGTGAGGCGACAGTGCCACCCACCGAGCCACCATGCCACTCTAATCCCAGTCTTGTCATATCCAATTACATATTTCACCTCCTGACAGAGGAGGACCAAAACTACCACACACCCCCTCCACACGTGTACAGTAGCTGACCACTTATTTTCACCAGCAAGGCGCGTTCATATGGAGATCCGTATAGCACACATATTCATATGGAGATCCGGAGAGTCACGCACCGATCTCCATCGATCAGCCAGCAGAGGTCGTAACTGCAGCAGGAATCCCTGAGGAATCATGAGGAATCCCTGCGTCCATCCCTCCCTCTGACGTGGCACCAGCAAAGCTGAGGTTCGAATTCACAAGCAGGATGTCGGCACTGGTGGGCTTGCGGCGGTTCCCCCTTAAATATCCTACTCTATTTAACTCTATGGCATTTCAGGCGTGAAATGAAATCAGACGAGGAGATTGAGGTTCCTGAGAATATTTCGGGTGAATTTTAAGGTACACAGAAAATCCAGTGAGCTACAGGAAGGTGAACTTTAGATAAAAGTGCAAATAAATAAATAAATAAATAAAAAAGGAAAAGGCCAGAGAGAGAGAGAGAGAGAGAGCGTTTTAAAGCGAGCCAGCCCTGGATTGCGCTGCGATTGCATCAGTCCTGGGTAACGAGATGAGATGCCAGGCTTAGGTGCACTAATAGGTTTTATGCCTGCTGGCTGGAGGAGGAAGGAGCGAGGGAGCAGGCACATTTGTCCCTGTGACATTCGGCAGTCCGACCTGTTCCTCGTACCTCTCCTGCACTCTTTCACCCCAATAACGAGCCTCCCTTCGCCCCTCTCCGTCCACCCTATTAGTCCCTTTGTGTCGGGACGCGCCCGCTCTTCCTGTCTGACCCGTCTCCATTCGCGTCCGCATTCGCCGTCAGCGCCTCCCCGCAAATAAGACCAATTAACGTGGAGTGGCGGTCTCGCTTAGCAAGCAGCCAAATTTGGACGCCAGAGCCAAACACAAATACGAGCGCGGACAAAAGAGACGGCGGCGTGTGAATAGGCGGCAGGTTCGAGCCAAGGCCGCTGCCGCTCTGAATGGGTTGAATGGCGAGGCGCGTTTTGGACTCCGCATCCCCGGTGCTTTTATTCCACAGAAATCCGGCGGCGAGGATTCGTTATTGTGAGAAGGAATTACATCTCCTTCAATGTGGCAGGGAAACAGTACGCAAGAGGGTGTGTGTGTGGGGGGGAGACATATCGGAAGAAAATGGCGCTCGCTGTGCCGGCGGCTCGTCTGGTTGATTTATTATTTTTCTGTCATAACAGGACGCCCCGGTTCAGATCGTCTGCCGTGTTTCGTTTTAATCCCCGGCAACAGCAGGAGTTGCCGGAGCGTTGCAGCATCCTTCATCAATTAAAAGCGAAACTCCCGGGCCGTTTTTCATAAGCTGGCAGAAATTACGTAAACACACATCATTAGAGTGAAAGCTGCCAGTTTGGCCTGGTTTAATCCTCGTCCGCCTCCGCCACAACCATTGATCCACCCGACAGCTGCTGCTCTCTAGCAAACCAGTCTGAACCATTTACATTTTTTTACCATTTACTGGCTTCCACTGCAAAAACATCCACTGCTTATGGATGCAGCCATAAAATCATCATGGGTCAGATTGGGTGGCATGTAGGTGCAGTGGGTAGCGCTTTAGCCTCACAGCAAGTAGGGCCTGGGTTTGATTCTTTGTGGGGTTTGCATGTTCTCCCCGTGACAGTTTTGGTTTCCTCCAGGTGCTCCAGTTTCCTCCCACAGTCCTAAGACCTAAAATTGCCCAAAGTGTGAGTGTCTGTATGTATGTGTGTGTGTGTGTGTGTGTGTGATGGACTGGCGACCTCATACCTAGTGGGAATGTATCTCCAGTTAACCTGACTGCATGTCTTTGGACTGTGGGAGGAAACCGGAGCACCCGGAGGAAACCCACACATACACGGGGAGAACATGCAAACTCCACACAGAAAGGATCAGGATGGCTCCACCTGGGAATCGAACCCAGGACCTTCTGTTACCCAGAGTCAGAGCAAAGAATTCATTCGTTACCCAATGCTGAACTGGGTTCTTCAAGGTTCTTTTCCTTTCCAGGCACCACGTTCCAAAACAGGACGTTGTTTCCTAAAACCGTACCTAAATGCCCCTGAACGAATCGTGTGGGATGTATTTTCAGGCGCTTTCCTCTTAAGTAGTTGATGAGAGGCGCCTGCCTTGCCCCCGGACGCACTCGAGGCTTTGACCTTTGTCAGTATTCGGGGCAAAGGGGAAGCGTGATCTGTACATTACTATTCAGAGCGTCTCCTCACTGGCATTTGATCAAACACGCGTCCGTTTCAGGATGCAGCGCCGGGACCCGGTGTCAAAATGTCAGCTCCTTTATCTGTTTACAGATGACCGGGCGCCAACACTGGTAATATTAACCACGGGTCGTGTTTTAGTGCAGTCTGGATGATGGAAAAGCTTCTAATCACTCCTGAAGGATGTAAGGATTTGATACAGATTACAGGAACCTGATCATATCCACTACATCTGTAAAGACGTCCCATCATTATGAATTCCATTGTCTTTGGAATCATGCAGAAGATGGTCTGGCTGCATTATCCTGTGGGCGAGTAAATATTTGGGTACAATATAGGACCAAATGTTTTTGGACTGGTGTTTCAGCTGCTCTTATTAATAACAGGTTTATAAAACCAACCTAATATTACTATATTAGCCTTGATTTTGGAATGAGATGCTCAACAAGCTGATGGTGTAGCATCCACAAACATGTAGGGTTTGTATAGTACATGCAAAAAGGTCCTGGAACCTGGTTGTCTTCTGACCATTGTTCCTTTGGAGGTAAATCTGATATCTAGCGAGATATTCCGCTAGCACACCAGCACAGAGATTCTGAACTCGCCGTTGCCACCGTTCGGCTGGGCGCCATGTACAGTAGCAGGTATAATTGGCAGTGCCAGCAGCAGACACGTCCCTGCTAGGGTGGGATGACCGGACTATGTGGGTGGGGTCTTCAAACGCTGTGTAAGGACCCTGATTAGCAGATAGAGAGGCGCCTGTGCAGAGTGCATGGGTGAAAAAGGGTTCCGCTAAGGGCTGCGCGGGGGTCGGAGGAGGCGTGAGCAGCAATATACCCACCTCGACTGCAATCAGGGATCCACCAGCTGCGGAAGACAGATTGACTACACTAAATAGGGAGGAAAATGAAAAGAAAATGCATCAATAATATAGAAAAAAATCTGATATGTGAGTCACTGACATAAGTTTTAGGTTTCTTTATTATTATTATTAGTTTTAAGGTTCTAAAGTCTGATATATACATGAGCACTTGATCCTCAGATACTTTAGAAGGACGTGTTAATGCATTTGCTGACCATTTTTCCAGCTGTGTAGAGGTCAGGAACCTGAAAAACACAACAAAAGAATCACAACCACAGAATCCAGACCCACCTTCATCATCCCGGGTGAATCAGTTTACACACAAAGTGCTGAAGCACTGACACAGCAGAGCATCACTTTATCAGCGACATAAATAAATCCATCTCCTCACATCCTGATTCATTCGTCCCACCAGGGAAAGAAAAAGCACATTTCTGGTCAGTCGGACCATCGAGTCGGTCCATCCTAAATCAGCAGGATGGGGCTGAAATAAGAAATAAAAATGATACAAATCTACTGGGAAGTGTGTTAAGGAGTCTCGGCATTACCGGGACCGGGATGAACTGATGAATTCTGTCTTCGTGTCTGACACGTACACGCGCCGGACCGCTTTTCTGAGAGGCAACGTTATTTGAACCTGCCAGGAGAAAAGGAATTCATTACCCGGAGAGACCGGGCCGCTTCCTCTGCTCTGGTTTAAAAGCATCACTTCCATCTCCTGCACCACATTGATCAGCGGATATGAAAGCTTAGATTTGGTTAAGTACATTTTCTGCAGCGTATTCCGAATGGTAAGTGGAGCGAGATAGCCGATAAGACGCCAACCCCCCATGCTGAGCTGGCTGTTCCTCATTCCCAGCTTTTTAATATGCGGGTTTCTTTTTCACCCAGATCAAGATCGGTGCTCGCTTTTATTTCCACCCATTTCTGAGCACAAACGTTTATAAGCATTTCTGGGGTCTCTGGTGTTTTAGTAACTCGCTTTGCTTCAATTATTAATGAGAAAAAAGCTTAATTTCACTGCTAGAATGCTACAGTTACAAAAAAAAGGTTTGTTAGGACTGTATTCACTGTATTTTTGTATTAATACTCATCCCAGTAGTCGTATTCCGAATAGAAAATGTATAACGCAGACTAGTACCTGCCCTTCAGCTGTGTATCCCTGATTGTAGTCGAGGTGGGTATATTGCTGCTCAAACCTCCTCCGATCCATGCGCACCCCTTTGCTGAACCCTTTTCCCCCATGCACTCTGCACAGGCACCTCTATCTGCCAATCAGGATTCTTACACAGCATTTGAAGACCCCACCCACATAGTCCGGTCATCCCGCCCTAGCAGAACCGTGTCTGCTGCAAGCACTGCCAATTATGCCCGCCAGATGGCGCCCAGCCGACCGGTGGCAAAGCCGAGTTTCAAACCAAGGAGTTCAGAATCTCGGCGCTGGTGTGCTAGCGGAATCTCCCGCTGCGCCACCTGAGCGCCAACCTTCAGCATTTATTTGCAATGCACATGCAGTTCTCCGTAATAAAATGGCTTTAGGTTTTAGGTTTTGCAAATCCAGAATTAGGTGGAGTAGCAAATACACCAAATGAGCAAAAGTATCTGGACGCCTGACCATGAGCTTGTCCGACGTCCCATTTTAAAAAACAAACAGTATTAAAATAGACTGACCTCTATGTGATCTTTTCAGCTATAAAACAATTTAACACTTTAATGTATGTCTGTTTATGGGAATTTGTGCTCATTCAGACAGAAGATGACAGCATTTGTATGGCTGGGCACTGAGGTTGGTCAAGAAAGTCTCAGTCGATGTTCCGGTTCACTCCAGAGCTGTTATGGCTGAAACACATGAATTTAATCATTAGAAGGGGTGTCCCAATACTTTTGTCCATACAGTGTATGTCACATGAGCATGGTTACTTAAAAATATAGATTAGTTATCAAAAAGTACTTTTATTTGATCAAATTTACTTAAATAAGAGTACAAAGTACCAAAATGTAATAAAAGTAAGTAGTAAATAGGTGTGTCCCAAGATTTTGCGCCTTGGTAATACAATTCAACAGTTTACTGAGCAGTTTATATTTATACTCACTCACTCACTGTCTTAACCGCTTGTCCAATTAGAGTCGCGGGGCTTTTCAATGGGCGCAAGGCACACAGTAACACCCTGGACGGGGCGCCAGTCCATCACAGGGCAGACACACACACACACACATTCACCTACAGGGCAATTCAGTGTCTCCAATTAACCTGACTACATGTTTTTGGACGGTGGGAGGAAACCGGAGCTCCCGGAGGAAACCCATGCGAACACGGGGAGAACATGCAAACTCTGCACAGAAAGGACCCGGACCGCCCCGCCTGGGGTTCGAACCCAGGACCTTCTTGCTGTGAGGCGACAGTGCTACCCACCAAGCTTTTAACCAATATTTTAAAACTACAGTATGTCAGATGAAATATGCATTATTATTTTAAGGTTGTGCTTCAGTTTTACCCACAATCCTTCAGTAAACGAGGGCCGGGTGTTGTCCGCCCTGGTCGTCAGTTTGTTGGAGACGGTAGCGCCGTAGTTTGGTGTGTAATGAGCTGAAGAAACACATTACCTTCGTCTTTGAGGATGACAGATTAATGTCACTTTTGCTCAATTAAACACGAGGAGAGTTCAAGAGCAGCGAGGACGCGGAGCACATGCTCACGTTCAGACCGCGCCCGTAAAACGCTACAGCTAGCGCACGCCCGCTAAGCTAATACAGTACGGTCGGCTTTACACGCCCCGAGAGAGAAAACAAGGCTTCTGTCCTCGTGTTTATTGTTTTCACCAGTACCATCCAGCTCGTGAAGCAGCTTCTGATGCTCTGTGATGATATTATTAATAATAATAATATGATAACAGGAAGTAGTTTTCACTCAGTGTGTGTGTAATTGCATCATGTGAAGCACAGAGGCGTTTACGACTCCAACAGCTGCTCGTTTCTCATGAAACTCCAGAAAAGTCTGAGTCTGAGTTTAAAACTGTTCGGAAGCTTCAGTCTTCTGTGTTCTTCTCTCCATATGTTGATGTGCTGCATGATAATAAACCATATGTTTATAAATGTGCTTCATTTCTATGCATGTTGTTATTGTAAAGCAGCTGGATGTTGGTGGGAGTGATGGTGGTGGTGGGGGTGATGGTGATTACTGAGAGACGTTATCTGAAGTAGCCAAAAATACACTTTTTAACCAGAAATCATCAATTAAAGTTTTGGAATTTTAATCATTCTTGAAATAGTTCTACATACATACACCGATCAGCCATAACATTAAAACCACCTCCTTGTTTCTACACTCACTGTCCATTTTATCAGCTCCACTTACCATATAGAAGCACTTTGTACTTCTACAATTACTGACTGTAGTCCATCTGTTTCTCTGCATGCTTTGTCAGCCCCCTTTCATGCTGTTCTTCAATGGTCAGGACCCCCACAGGACCACCACAGAGCAGGTATTATTTAGGTGGTGGATGATTCTCAGCACTGCAGTGACACTGACATGGTGGTGGTGTGTTAGTGTGTGTTGTGCTGGTATGAGTGGATCAGACACAGCAGCGCTGCTGGAGTTTTTAAACACCTCACTGTCACTGCTGGACTGAGAATAGTCCACCAACCAAAAATATCCAGCCAACAGCGCCTCGTGGGCAGCGTCCTGTGACCACTGATGAAGGTCTAGAAGATGACCAACTCAAACAGCAGCAATAGATGAGCGATCGTCTCTGACTTTACATCTACAAGGTGGACCAACTAGGTAGGAGTGTCTAATAGAGTGGACAGTGAGTGGACACGGTATATAAAAACTCCAGCAGCACTGCTGTGTCTGATCCACTCATACCAGCACAACACACACTAACACACCACCACAATGTCAGTGTCACTGCAGTGCTGAGAATGATCCAACACCCAAATAATACCTGCTCTGTGGTTGTCCTGTGGGGGTCCTGACCATTGAAGAACAGGGTGAAAGCAGGTTAAAAAGTATGTAGAGAAACAGATGGACTAGTCTCACTGAAACCTAAACATCTTCACTGCAAACCTGCAGGGACTGATTTACTAGCATTAGCTCTGTTTGTTAGCATTAGCTCTAGCGTCCTGCAGACTCTCTGTCTGAGCTGTGTGGAACATGCAGGTTGGCGCTGCCCTGGCACCGTCCCTGGATCCTGATGCAGGATACGGGCCGGGCGTGATGCCAGCAGGTGTGATTAGCTTGTCCTCTCACATCAGTGTGAACAGGCCTCCTCATCATGCGTGAGTGTGCCAGGGGAGCCGTGTGCCATCTGCTGCCATCTCCGCCGCCGAGAGGGTGCCAGGCGTACACACAGGATTCACACTCAGGTGCCCGGAGGACAAGAAGACGGAGAGCAGCGACGAGGTGAAAAATCCGGAAACGTTTTACAGACTCGAACAGTCTGTAGTGACGGTGACGTAAACGTGTCGTTAACCTGTCAGGTCAGGGAGGGAGCACCGCTCGTTCAGGGCATCACTCCACCCGGGTATAGATGGGACTCTGCCAGCACGTGCCTCACTTAGATCTCTGTTCATACTTTATTCTAACAGAGGCCCCAACAGTCCTCAAACACACACAGAGGAAAAATAACCCCACCTATTAACTAAATCTCTGATCTAATAACCCCACCTATTAACTAAATCTCTGATCTAATAACCCCACCTATTAACTACATCTCTGATCTAATAACCCCACCTATTAACTAAATCTCTGATCTAATAACCCCACCTATTAACTAAATCTCTGATCTAATAACCCCACCTATTAACTAAATCTCTGATCTAATAACCCCACCTATTAACTAAATCTCTGATCTAATAATCCCACATATTAACTAAATCTCTGATCTAATAACCCCACCTTATAACTAAATCTCTGATCTAATAATCCCACATATTAACTAAATCTCTGATCTAATAATCCCACCTATTAACTAAATCTCTGATTTAATAACCCCACCTATTAACTACATCTCTGATCTAATAACCCCACCTATTAACTAAGTCTCTGATCTAATAACCCCACCTATTAACTAAATCTCTGATCTAATAACCCCACCTATTAACTACATCTCTGATCTAATAACCCCACCTATTAACTAAATCTCTGATCTAATAATCCCACATATTAACTATATCTCTGATCTAATAATCCCACCTATTAACTAAATCTCTGATCTAATAATCCCACCTATTAACTAAATCTCTGATCTAATAACCCCACCTATTAACTAAATCTCTGATCTAATAATCCCACCTATTAACTAAATCTCTGATCTAATAATCCCACATATTAACTAAATCTCTGATCTAATAATCCCACATATTAACTAAATCTCTGATCTAATAATCCCACCTATTAACTAAATCTCTGATCTAATAACCCCACCTATTAACTAAATCTCTGATCTAATAATCCCACCTATTAACTAAATCTCTGATCTAATAACCCCACCTATTAACTAAATCTCTGATCTAATAACCCCACCTATTAACTAAATCTCTGATCTAATAATCCCACCTATTAACTAAATCTCTGATCCAATAATCCCACCTATTAACTAAATCTCTAATCTACTGTACAAGCAGGACTAGATCTGGTCTCCAAATGAGTGGATTTAAAGTATTCAAGTATTAAGATTCCTGCAGGTTTAGGTCAGTTTATCATGCAATGGTTGTGGTGCTTAGTAGTAGTGATAGTAGTAGTAATATGATTAGTAGTAGTAGTAATTATAGTAGTGTTACTAGTAGTTGTGGGATCAGTAGTAGTAGTAATACTTGTAAAAGAATTAGTAGTAGTAGTAATAAAAAGGATTAGTAGTAGTAGGATTAGTAGTAGCAGTACTAATGGTTGTAGGATTAGTAGTAGTAGGAGTAACAGTTGTAGGATTAGTAGTTGTAGGATTAGTAGTAGCAGTACTAATGGTTGTAGGATTAGTAGTAGTAGGAGTAACAGTTGTAGGATTAGTAGTTGTAGGATTAGTAGTTGTAGGATTAGTAGTAGCAGTACTAATGGTTGTAGGATTAGTAGTAGTAGGAGTAACAGTTGTAGGATTAGTAGTTGTAGGATTAGTAGTAGCAGTACTAATGGTTGTAGGATTAGTAGTAGTAGGAGTAACGGTTGTAGGATTAGTAGTAGCAGTACTAATGGTTGTAGGATTAGTAGTAGTAGGAGTACTAGTTGTAATAAACTTGATACCATTAAAAAAACATTCAAGGGGATTAACAAATCAACGTCCCAACTTTTCTGGAAGTGGGGTTTGTAATGAGAAACCCCACACCACCAAGTCCTAGTTGTTTTGATCAGGCTAATTCACACTCTAACTTCATAAATACCCCCAAAACGCTTCATAAATACCCCACAAACCCCAAACCTGGAACAAGTGAATCCTCCAGGTGTGTAAGATCAGTGATATTTACCTTGGTTCAGATTGCTAACCTGTGTAAATAAAAGCATCTGTACTAAACCATCACATCACTGCTGTTTGTCTCTGTTGGGAGTGTGTGGAGGCTTCAGTGTGTGTGTGTGTGTGTGTGTGTGTGTGCGTGCGTGTGTGTGTGTGTGTGTGTGAGTGTGTGTGTGTAGGGTTTGGGGTGTGTGTGTGGTGTAGCGAGGGGTCTGCGGTTATTACAGCATGTCTGAGCCTGCGTGTTCGGCGTACGCAGGGGTACGCAGTCGCGCCTCCTGTTTGTGCACGCACGCGCCCCGCCTCCCATGCTGAGGCGCGACTGCGTACCCCGCTAAGTGCCATGATTGGACGACGGATGATGAACTTCAAAAGGCGTCTGTCAAGGGATGCGGAGACGAAACCCTGCGTCTCCTTTCATCTCGGCCTACGTGAAGGTCCTCGGTGCCAGTCGTGACTCGCCCACAGAGAAAATTAATCAAAGCTAATGAGTGCCCGGCACTTCTGGTGTAAACACGCCAAAAGTATGTGGACGCCTGACCATGAGGTGTAGGGACATTCTACTTTAAGACTATGTGCATGAATATAAAGTTTGGTCATGTTTTGATCCTGTGTATCTCTTGGCTGTAGGGGTCTCTACTGTACTGTACTGTACTCTATTTTACTCCACTGTACTGTACTGTACTGTACTTTACTATAGTCCTTTCTATTCTATTGTACTCCTCTTCTGCATTTTACTCCTTTTAATTCTATTGTAACCAACTAGTCTACTCTACTCTATTATACTGTACTCTATTTGATTCTATTCTACTCTAATCTACTGAACTCTATTCTGCTGTACTCTACTGTATTATACTTTACCCTTCTCTACTGTACTCTACGCTATTCTACTCCACTGTACTCTACTCTACTCCATTCCATTCTATTCTACTTTATTATACTCTACTCCACCCTATTCCATTCCAATCTATTTTATTCCACTCTACGCTATTATACTCTACTTCATTCCATTCCATTCTATTCTATTCTACTCTACTCCATTCTATTCTACTCTACTGTATTCTACTCCACTCCATTCTACTCTACTGTACTCTACTCCATTCTATTTCATTCTATTTTACTCTATTCCATTCTATTCTACTGCACTATATTATACTCTGTTTACTACATTCTATTCAATTCTAGTTTACTGTACTCTACTTAATTCCATTCTTTTCTACTCTACCGTACTCTACTCCATTTCATTCTATTCTACTCTACTCTATTATACTGTAGTTACTTAATTCTATTTTATTCTAATTTACTGTACTCTACTAAATTCTACTTCACTTAATTTCATTCTATTCTATTCTAGTCTACCGTACTCTACTTCATTCAATTCTATTTTACTCTACTCCACTTAGTCATTTTATTCTGATCCATTGTATTCTAGTCTACCGTACTCTACTTCATTCAATTCTATTTTACTCTACTCCACTTAATGTCATTTCATTCTGATTCATTCTATTTTACTCTACTGTACTCTACTGAACAGTAGTGTACTGTACTCTGCTTTACTCTAATGTATTCTATTTTGTTCTATTTCATTTCACTCTACTGTGCTTTATTCAATTCAACTTTTGTTCTGAAACCCCAACACCTGACCTTACTTTGCTGGATGAGATTTATACAGTTTGGATTACACAGACCACACACACACACACACACACACACACACACACACACACACACACACACACACACCGCAGGATGATCTGAGATGATAACTGTTTCAGACCAGCTTTCCTGTGATCGTCGTGTGAATGAGCCTCTGAAATCCGAGCGATTATCCTGCAGCGTGGATCCGAGCGTAAACAGGATTTTCAGACTAAACTTATCGACGTGCTGGTTGAACTGGAAAGCCGGGCGTGAGAAACACACTGATCGCTCTGTGTTGATGTTTCTGCCCTCGGCCCGAATCTCCGAAGCCTCAAATGTCCATAAACGTCCTCAAATGTCCTGGTGAGAAATCGATGCCAGCGTGCGGACGCTCGGCGGATATTTTCTGGCTCTGTGGGCTTCAAATGTCAGCGCGTTCTTCTCTGTGAGGAACACAGACGTTATTTAAATGGTTTAAGCTGCACGGCGACAGTAAATATAGCGCATTACTGACGCACGGGAGTCGTAAATGTCAATATATTCTACTGAACTGAATCAGAAATGCTGTTTTATTAAACGTACAGACTGTTTAGGACCTTGTTTGTGTGTCTGTGTGTGTGTGTGAACCTGATGCCACCTCACCAGCTAAGCACTTTTTTTTTCTTGAGCCCTGGGTTTGCTTTTGCATTTGGCATGTTCTCCAGGTCAGTCAGTTTCCTCCAACCTCCTAAAACATGCCAGTAGGTGGAATAAATGTTGTTAATCTCCTCCAGGTGTGAGTGTTTGTTCATTCCATTCTATTCTACTATATTCTACTGTACTTTTTCTACATTCTACTCTACTACATTCTACTCTATTGTATGCTACTCTATTCTACTGAACTCTCCTGAACTCTACTGTATATTATTCTATTGTACTGTATTCTACTGTACTCTACTTCACTATACTCTACTCCATTCTATTGTATTCTATTCTACTGTACTTTACTATATTGTATTCCACTTTACTCTACTTATTCCATTCTATTCCATTCTACTCTACCGTACTCCATTCTATTTTATTTTACTCTACTGTACTGTACTGCACTGACTGTACTACTGTACATTCAACTCTACTGTATTATACTCTATTCTACTCTTTTCTTCTCTACTTTACTGTACTGTACTCTACTGTACTTATTTCTATTATATTGTATTCTGTTCTACTCTAATGCACTCTACTGTACTCTACTCCATTTTACTCTAGTGTACTTTACTGTACTCTATTCTACTTTACTCTTCTATACTCAGTTCCATTCTATTCTGTTGTATTCTGTTCTACTGTACTCTACTGTACTTTACTGTATTCTACTCTACCCTTCTCAACTCCATTCTATTTTATTCTATTGTATTCTATTTTACTCTACTTTATTCTACACTTCTGTACTTTATCCCACTGTGCCCTACTTTACTGTAATCTATTCTACTCTACTTTTCTATACTCAGTTTCATTCTATTTTATTGTATTCTATTCAACTGTACTCTACTGTACTTTATTGTAATTTACTGTACTGTATTATACTCTATTGTACTGTATTCTATTGTGTTCTACTCTACACTTGCTCAATTCCATTCTATTCTATTGTATTCTAATCTACTATTTTTGTTCATACTGTGTAGCATTATACGCTGAGCTGTGTGTTTATACCGCGCTGTAGGAGTTTTATTTAACCAATATCGTTGAAAATTCATATGATAGAAGAGTAAATTGCGTTTTTATTGGTACCCTCCTCGTTCTCTTGATGACATTTCCCTCCTGCGTAATTTTCGCAGCGCTTGCAGACACAGACGCGAGTCGCTGCTGGACATTCATTCATTCTATTGATCCTCTAATGAATGGAAGCAGGAGTGTAGAGCGGCGCGTCCGTGATGAGGAAGATTCAGGGCAGAAAGAGGTGAAGCTCACGCTGAAATGCTGTTATTGAAAATCGTCAGCGTGAGGGGATTTTATATTTATTTATGTAGCTGGAGTGAGGATAGGGAGGATGTAGCTGTGTGGATAATAAACTCACAGGTTTTATCTCAGTGTTCATGTTTTAATAATGCAGCTTCTGTTATAGCGTTTCCCTCGACGTTACCTCGCTGCTTAATCAACAGGAGCGCCGCAGGGATTCACACCAGTTCTGGTTATTATTTTCAGTCCTGTATTGAGCGCTTAAAAACTCTAAACCAGAAAACAGCGGCTGCTAAATTTGCTTTAACGTGTTTAAATGAAAATACACAATGTGGCCAAAAGTATTTGGACACCTGACCATGAGCTTGCTGGACGTCCCATTTCTTAAACAAACAGTGTTTAAATAGACTGGCATCAATGTGATCTCTTCAGCTATAACAACAGCCGTCCCCTTTTAAAAGGCTTCTCACAAGAAGTTATAGTATGTCTGTGGGAATTTGTGCCCATTCATTCATTTCAAAATAACATTTGTATGGCTGGGCACTGATGTTGATGTTCCTGTTCCTTCCAGAGCTGGGCAGTGGAGCTGAGGTGCAGGACAGTCATGCTGGAACAGGGAAGGACCTTCCCTAAACTGTTGGCACAAAGTTGGAAGCATATAACTCTGACCCAGAGTGGACAAAGTCTTAAAATCAGGCCAAGCCTTGTTTCTGTGGATCTAATTAATTATTTAATGAACAGATGACAGTGGTGGCTCAGCCATTAAAGGTACTGGGCTAGTAATCAGAAGTTTGCTGGTTTAAGCCCGACCTCTGTCAACGTGCCACTATTGGGCCCCTGTAACCCTCAGTTGCTCAAACAGTAAGTAATTTGGAGAGAAGCGTCTGTTAATGACCTGTTTTTACTCCTCTAATCATGAATTTACCTGCCGGACTATCGCCGGACCACGAGGCTGTTTATTATTTAAACAACCTTAATAAAGCCCTCGCCAAATACCTCCGCGCCCCGTCTCACCCCCCTCTCCTCTCAGAATGTTAATAATAGTGCAGGATTCATTTATATGAGTGTTTCCCGGATACTTACTGATGCATACCTGAATAATAACAGTGGATTTTTATTAGCCTTAGCTGACTGATGAAATGAAAACAGAGCTGGATTTTGGACTCTTGTGTACTTTTAAAATGTCACGGGATTTGGGTCAAGGACTCGCATTTATTACTTCATTACTTCCTCCCGGTGTGGACGCGTGAACATACGGAAATTATGAGCGGGATTGGAGTGCGTTGTGTTCCAGCTTCTGTAATGAAACCTGTATGTGATTAAGATTTGGGGCTGGTTACGACTAAAGACTCGGGGATTTAGAGCTAATAATGAAGGTTTTATTTCATTTTGATACACAATGCATATTGTGGCGAGCGACATGGGCTAGATGAGTGTGTGAGAGTGGGCGTGAGATTGAGATGTGAGATTCTGGCACTTCCTGGGATGCTTTGGGCCACATTCAGTGTAGATAGATAGACAGATAGATAGACAGATAGATAGACAGATAGATAGACAGATAGACAGACAGATGAATAGATAGATAGATAGATAGATAGATAGATAGATAGATAGATAGATAGATAGATAGATAGATAGATAGATAGATAGATAGATAGATAGATAGACAGACAGACAGACAAATAGACATAAAGATAGATGATATATAGACAGAGGTAGACAGACAGACAGACAGACAGACAGACAGATAGATAAATGGATGGACGGACGGACAGACAGACAGACAAATAGATGGACATATAGATAGATAGACAGACGGACGGACGGACAGACAAATAGATGGACATACAGATAGATAGATAGATAGATAGATAGATAGATAGATAGATAGATAGATAGATAGATAGATAGATAGATAGATAGACAGACAGACAGACAGACAGACAGACAGACAGACAGACAGACAGACAGAGAGATAGATAGATAGATAGATAGATAGATAGATAGATAGATAGATAGATAGATAGATAGATAGACAGACAGACAGACAGACAGACAGACAGACAGACAGATAAATGATATATAGACAGAGATAGATAGATAGACAGACAGACAGACTGAGATAGATAGACAGACAGACAGACAGAAAGGCAGGCAGATAGACAGACATACAGATAGATAGACAGACAGAGAGACAGACAGAGAGACAGACAGACAGACAGACAGATTCTTATACCAGCATTTCATCCAGACACTAGGGGTCGCTGTTGAATCCAGTTCAGGTTCTGCCTCTCAGACCTGTCCACTTGTGTCTGTAGCGTCACTAATAATTAATCACACGTCCACTTTCAGCTGGACGTGTTCTTCTTTTTGAATCAAATCTCCGTATGCAGTCAGACTGACGAGCGACGGTAACCTTGACCTGCCTGTGAAGAGTTTTATAAAGTCACTCCAGCACAAGGCATCATGGGACGTGCTGAGAAGTGGCAGACGTCCAGCTCGAGACGAAGGGTCCCGTCGGGCGGCGTGGACTCGATCCGCTTCCTTGCGGGACCCCTCAGTCCCTTCCTCCTGTCCCTCGTTCCCTGATAAAATACATTCTGGCTCCGGTTCATGAACTTTTTTAAAATCAGCTCAGCTTCATGACAGAGGGAGAGGTCGGGCGGGGTCGGGCGAGGTCGGGCGGGGTCGAGACGATAACTCCGGCAAGAAGGAACTTCTCCTCTGTTTGGTTTTAAAAAGGTTCTTTGTACGAAGGCGAGACTCTTTGAAATGCTGATTCGGTGGCCTCGACAGACCCGACTTTTCCTCGTGGGGAACGACGGCCGAGGCTCAAATGAGAGAATGATTTGACTGGGAAAGAGATGATGGGTAAATTATATGTCGGGGCATGTCTGAGATCTGTCTGTCTGTCTGTCTGTCTGTCTGTCTGTCTGTCTGTCTGTCTGTCTGTCTGTCTGTCTATCTATCTATCTATCTATCTATCTATCTATCTATCTATCTATCTATCTATCTATCTATCTATCTATCTCTCGCTCTCTGTCTGTCTGTCTGTCTGTCTGTCTGTCTATCTATCTGCACTGAAAGTGGCCCAAAGCATCCCAGGAAGTGCCAGAATAGCCACGCCCACTCTCACACACTCATCTAGCCCATGCCGCTCGCCACAATACCTATTGTGTATCAAAATGAAATAACACCTTCATTTTTAGCTCTAAATCCCCGAGTCTTTAGTCTTAACCAAATCCTGAATCTTAATCACATACAGGTTTCATTAAAGGGAATTAAATGCTTCCGACTTTGCAGCAACAGTTTAGGGAAGGTCCTGCCCTGTTCTAGCATGACCTCAGCTCTACTGACCAGCTCTGGAATGAACGGGATCATCAGCTGATGCTTTCCTGACCAACATCAGTGCCCAGTCATACAATGCTTTCTCCACTGAACAGGCACAAATTCCCACAGACATACTTCAAATTCTTGTGGAAAGACTATTTTAATACCATTTATTCTTGACAAGCTCATGATCAGGCGTCCAAATACTTTTGGCCATATAGTGAAACATGGCTGCTAATAGTAAACATCAAACACACCGTTTTCACTGATCATTCATTTTCAGTGATGACTGAGCCACACACTACACTCGCTGAATTACTCATCTACATCTAGGGGCAATTTAGAGCAGCAAATCTACCTTCTGCATGGTCTGTGGAGGTGTGAGGAATCCCAAGTGAACAAAAAAATGAATATTTAAACTCATTACTTACTACAGGACTGAGGGCGTCTGTGCTGCCTGCTGGGTTTGCAATGTTAGGATTAGCAACCTAAACTCAATGGTCAGTATTGGTGTCCACATAATTTTGACCATTAGGTCTACATAGGTATAAAATCTGTACAGTATTGCAGCTAATGATATATTGTGCTGCAGCATTTTTGATGTCACAATGTCACAATCTGCCGCCAATGACTGTTCCGACGCCACTGGCGTGTTCAGTCACGACACATGAGTCCCTAACGAGACGTGAACGACACCGAAGCTCTTTCCTCTCTCTGTTTCTAATTGCTGTACCAGTTCCGTGCCAGTTCTCTAGCGGGCATTAAGCTGGCACTCAACGGCCTGGTGCATGAAGATCCAAAAACGATGTTGGCTGGTGAACCCGAGCCGTCGTGCCACGCAGCTGCATCGTACTGCGGCTGGGATTTGGAGCTGCTGACTGTCGCTGACACTTCCTATAAAAACGTGTCATAAAGCATCATGACGCATCATAACGTCTCCAGTTAACCTGCATAAGTGCACGTAAACACACAGACAGAGCCAAAAGATTTGGGACGTAAATATTCTTTTATTTGGACTGTACATATCTGTCAAAAAAAAAAAAAAAAGAATAAATAAATGAATAAATGAATAAATGAATAAATGAATAAATAAATGAATAAATGAATAAATAAATAAATAAATAAATAAATAAATAAATAAATACATAAATAAATAAATGAATGAATAAAAACAAGTAAATAAAAAATAAAAAAATAAAAAATACAAAAAAAATAAATAAATAAATAAAATAAAATAAATTAAATAAATAAGAACAAATCAATAAATAAATACAATAAAAAATAATAAATAAATAAATAAATAAATAAATAAATATATACATAAAAACAAATGAATAAAAAAATAAAAACAACACAAAAATAAAAAATAACTAACTAAATAAATAAATAAATAAAATTAAATAAATAAATAAAAAAAATTAAAATAAACAAATAAATAAATATAATTGTACAAGTACACTATATGGACAAATACATTGGGACGCCCCTTCTAATAATTTAATTCATGTCTTTCAGCCACAGCATCTGATAACAGGTGTATTCAATCAGTGTAGGGAAGGCCATTTCCTGTTCCAGCATGACTGACTGAATGACTGGACGGCTCTATAGTCCTGACCTCAGCCCCACACAACAGCTCTTACTTTTGGCCATGTAGAGTGTATGTAAACATTTGTTATATACATGCCTGTGCCAGGACTCTTAGGAAATCTTACCCAGCTGTTTACCCCGAAGGTGCCAATTCCATCCAACGTTCTGATTCGTCCCTGCAGCCCCAGTTCTGAGCTGCTCAGTGGACGTTTGCTAGGGGGTCTGAGCTTCATCACTCCGCCGGGATCCACCGACACCGGACCTGCCAGCTCATTTCTCATCTTCCTGTTTGTAGAAAACATGCCAGAAACTGGTGCGCTTTAATATAATGAAGCTCAGACTGAATGATTAACGCTGCCAGCACTGGAAACTCGCCAACTCTTCCACGTCTTCACCACATCAGCCCTAAAGGCATTCCTCAACAATCATTCTGCTTCTGTAGTAAATATGTACATATTCACTCAGCGTCAGCTCGTTGTTATTCCGCTGACCTCTATACTGCAAAACTTCTTCATAATACAGCCAAAGGTATGTGGACACCTGACCATGAGCTTGTCGGACATTCCATTCAAAAACAATTACCAATAACATGGACAGTGACAGACTCTACTGTTCTGGGAGGTTGTTTAAGATTTCGGAGTGTGCCTGTAGGTATTTCTGCACATTCGGTTATGATCTCAGGCACTGATGTTTGACCAGAAGGCTTTGCTTGCATTCAGTGTTCCGATTCAACCCAAAGCTGTTTACTTGGAATTACGTTCATACCAAACTAATAAAAGCACGTCCTTATAGACCTTGGTTGGTGCATCGGTCATGCTGGAAGGGAAAGGGTCTTCCCAAACTGTTGCCACCAGATTGAAATATAGAATTGTGTATATGTAAACAAATACATGTTCCTCTACAAGTGGATTCATCCAGTCATTTATTCATTCAGTGTCTGTCTTACCAGCGCTTTATCCTGGTCAGGGTCACAGTGGGTCTGATTCATTGGGTGAAATGCAGGTAACACCCCAGACCGGTTGCCAGTTCATCACAGGACACACACACACATTGTAGTAGATCTGGTTGCTCAGCCCAGCAGTCAAACCCAGGCCGTTCTTGCTGTAAGGTGACAGTGCTACAGACCAAGCCACCGTGCTGCCTCTTCAAATTATTTTTATTTATTACTATTTAATACATACTATTTATTTATTTATTTATTTATTTATTTATTTATTTATTTATTTATTTATTTATTTATTTATTTATTTATTTATTTATTTATTTATTATTATCATTATTATTATTATTGTTATTATTGTTATATTATATTATTATTTTATTATTATTATTATTATTATTTTATTAGTATTATTAGTATTATTATTATTACTATTATTATTATTATTATTTTATTATTATCATTATTATTATTTTATTATTATTATTATTATTATTATTATTATTATTATTATTTCGACTTCAGTTTTTTATCTGATCTGAACACTTCAACACAGCAGTAATGGTACAATCACAAACAGGATGAAATCTGATGAGTGGATGTGATGTTTTGGAAACTTGGTGAACTCTATTAAAACCGAACGGCATCTGTGGGTAGCAGCTTGTGTTCTGTGTTTTATAAGTGATCCACAACATGAAGGAATTCCTTTATAAAGTGCAGTAGCAGCTTTTTAAGGCCTGTTTGCATGTAAGCTCTCAATTATAGCGCATGAACTCGGCCTCGGGTGCAATCAGATGTGCCATGTTTGTGGTGGCACGGTGCCGCACGGAGCCGCTGCACGGAGCCACTGCCAACCGGCCCGAGAGCTCGAGTTCACTCGTTTGAAGTCTGATGGGGAACAGTCGGGTTCAGAATAAAAGCGGGGTTGGGAAATGGCCAAACATCGAGGAATGAGACGCACGCTAGCTGCTCTTGGGTAAAAAATTGGCACATGGAAACCATAAGTGAACATAAGAAGACATGGTGACCCGCTTTCTGCTCCGTATAATCATTTTATTTTATTTTATTAGGATTTTAACGTCATGTTTTACACACTTTATTACATTCATGACAGGACAGGTAGTTACTGCTTACACAAGATTCATCAGTTCACAAGTTTAATATCAAACACAGTCATGGACAATTTAGTATCTCAGATTCACCTTACTGCATGTTTTTGGATTGTTGGAGGAAACCCACACAGGCATGGGAAGAACCCAGACCGCTCCACCTGGGAATCGAACCCAGGACCTTCTTACTGTGAGGCGACAGTGCTTGTTCTTTCAAAAAAACAACCACTGAATGTAAATGTTTCCTACTGAAAACCTCCTACTCTCAGACTATCTGCACATATTATAAATGCCCATAAAATGCATTTAGTGCCATGGCAGCTTGGCAGTGCCAGCATCTCAGTGTAGTGAATCCAGTAACAGAGCATCTAATCTGATGCCATGAAGCACAATCCAAATAAATCATCAACTAGTTTCTAATCCCGTACAATTAATCAATATGGAGGCCTCAATGTTGTTATTATTAAACAGAACTTTGTCAGATTGTTGTAATTGGGAAGGGGAAGGGGTCGTGTCTCGAGAGTAAAGCATGGGGTGAAGCGTGGGGTCGTAGCCTAGTGGTTAATTTACTGGACTAGTAATCAGAAGGTTGCTGGTTCAAGCCCCACCACTACCAGGTTGCTGCTGTTGGGCCCTAGAGCAAGGCCCTTAACCCTTAATTGCTCAGACTGTATACTGTCACAGTACTGTAAGTCACTTTGGATAACGTCTGTTGAATGGTGAAAATGTAAATGTGACGTCCCGAACCAGCAAGAATGAAAAAAAACCAAAACCCAAATGCAGAATGCTTGACCAAAGTGGAACGATACTGTGGACAAATGCAAATAAATCAGGTGGCCAAAAAAACAGAAAAACAGCCACAGGTCATAGCGAAGAACGTGGACAGAACCAGGACAGCGCAGAACTGAGAACTGATCGACAACTCACTTCTCGGAAAATATGAAAACATAAGAAACTATACACACAAGCCGAGACGGCACTAAACGAGCGAAACCCCGACCCAACCAAGCGCCGTGGATTTACCGTCAGACATCACGCCGCATTTCGGGAAATTCAGTCTCCAGGTTGGTTACCCAGCGAAACAGGGTGGGTTTCCAGTAAGAAATAAGTGCCCGACCGGCCGAGAGCACCACTGAGACTCGAACCCTGGATACAGTCTTTTAAATGGGTACGTATTCTGTCCTGAAACGTTAAAGTCTAGACCAGAAGTCCAACCACCAGTCATAGTTCCTCCACAAGCAGAAAATCCAGGACTGCTGTCCACCGTCCACCGTGATTATTAGGAATTTTCAAAAACGACATCATCGCCTGCAGATGCATTTTTCCAGCGTCGTACCAACTATTTTTTTTTAATATATATTTTTGTTCATGCATTTTCTCCCTTTTTTTAGGGCGTCCAATTGCCCGATTGCGTCATGCTTCCTCTCCACGAAGCTAACCCACGCCCCCTCCAACACGTAGGCAGCAGTCGTATGCATTTTGTCACCCACACTTGACGAGTGCGATGTGGATCAGCGTTGTGTACGGCGAGACACACCCTGACAGCACCCTTTTCCCGTCTCTGTGCAGGCGCCATCAATCAGCCAGCAGAGGTCATAACTGCATCAGTTATGAGAGAGTCTCTATCCGGCTTAATCCCACCCCGTATGAATAACAGGCCAATCGTTGTTCATGTGGCCGCTCAGCCCAGCCAGATGGCAGAACTGAGATTCAATACGATGTATTCGAGATCCCCCAGCTCTAGTACCAGCATGTGTGCTTACCGCTGCGCCACCTGAGTGGCTTGTCGTACCAACTTTTTGATGCCGTCAGCAAAAAATAAGTGTCTGTGGTTATGCTTGTATCTTCTTCCCCTTAAAGCTTCCTTGAGCGTACAAAAAGGTGGAAATCAGATGGAGCTATAAGCGTCTCTCAGTCTCTCAGACACGACCGAATACTTCTCCTCCCACTACACCCTTACCGCTTATAACCAAAATATAAAAGGAATATAAGAGGAAACTTTCTGAAGATTCCTCGTATAAATACTAGCTGAAGCAGCCATCCTTCACAAAGCTTTGAGCATGATCTGATGCATTTGCACCGGCGTTCACTCTGACTGTACGTTCATCTGATCCGCTGATGCGCCGCGTCCTTTGTTGTGAGGACATTCGTTGACGGCGAGAGAAGTCGGCATCGCTTCAGGACGGCGTTGGGATCTCCTCCTCCCCTCCGTCCCTCCCTCTCTGTTCTCCATCCCTGCTGCAGACGGATCGCAGCGCCGCACAGACGGGCAGACGAGGACACGGGAAGCTGGAAAAATGAGAAGCGTGGAACTTCAGATCGAGAGGGAACATTTTAACCCAGTCACTCCGCAGATTAGATTACAGGTGTGTAAATGCGACGCTCTCTCTCTCTCTCTCTTTCTGTGCTCCCGATGCTCTCTCGCTCCGTCTCTCCAAGCCCAGACGTGGCGGAGCCTGATTTAGGTCAGCGTGTCTGCCGCAGCGTGTCTGGTTTATTCTCCGTATGCGTCTATGAATCAGTGAATCCTTCACCCTGCGCTCCGGCTTTAGGTTCCCAAAGATGAGCTGAACTTCAAGCTGAAGCAGAAGCAGGACCGGCCCGTGCAGGCAGGCCCAAAGTGTCCCGAACTTGACAAGCCCGTCTCCGGAATCCTAAAATCCTGAAATCCTGAAGAATTGCCGACTCGACACACAAACTCTCTCCTAAAGTCCCTGTTTACTTCTTCAAGCCGGAGAGTAAATCCAAGTTTGCGAGCGCCGCTCCTTTCTGCTCCCTGTCTGGAGTCGCCCGTCCTCCTCGCCCCTTCCTTCTGGAGAAAATGAGCCAGCTCGGATGGAGAGAAGCGGACGCGCTGGATAGAATTAGGAGAAGTGCAGCTGCGTGCCGCTCTGCCTCCGTCTGCGCTCGTCTGCCTGTGCCGCATTGCGTCTGGGAGAAGGAAGGAAGAAAAGACTCCGTGTCTCTGCTCGCTCATGAAAACCAGCTCCATGACACGGCGATCAGCTGACCCGCCCGGTCATCGCATCGGATGCTGGGAAGTTTTCCGGGGCGTGGCACCGCCTGACTACGCCCTCTCTTCGTTTCTGGATTCCGGTTGAGAGAGACGGAGAGATCGCACCAGTTTTCGGCTTTGATTCTCTCCTCTCACGAGCTGCTCGCGAACTGCTGAACCGAGGGCTGAACTGAATCGGAATCGCCTCCACTGTTCGTTTTTATGATATTGTAGGCATGTACGCTGAGCTTCGGCTTGTCTGCTGCTCCACAGCTGGATCTGCACATCTGTAACAAGATAATTCGGTCTCTCACACACAGCGCAGGTGTTTCCCTTCATCACCTGCTACTACAGGTGCACTGCGGTACAAATGATCCCCTCACTCACAACATCGGGGGCGCACGAGCCACCCCAGACGAGAGGTTTTAAGAAGTGGTGGGTTGCCAGTTCAGGCTGGTTCAAACCTCACCGTCACCAAGCTGTCACTGTTGGACCCCTGAGTAAAGCCCTTCACACTCAATTGCTTAAACTGTATCAGTCACAATCATTAAATCACTTTGGTTAACTTGTCCCCTAAATGCTGTAAAAGCAAACAAAATGTTCATGCCAGGTCGCCACTCTTGGGCCCCGGAGTAAGGCCCTTACACCTGTTTAATTGTATTCAGTCACAATCACAATCATAAGTCACTGTCATTCTCAGGACAGTAACAATACCAACATCTAATGACATGCCAGTGTGTGCTGTACTGGTATGAATCTAGCAGGTGCAGCAGTGTTGTTGGGATTTTTTAAAATCTCAGTGTCAGTGCTGAGAGGACAATAGCGCTCCAACCAATAATAAAAAGCCAACGGTGTCATATGATCAAAAGTGTCTGCTGGTAACTGTACGTACCGGTGCTACGTGCGGCCCGCGAGCCCGTTGTGATCCGGCTGATCAAAAGGTTGAGAAGCGCTGAGCCTGGCGATACACAAGCGCTTTATAAGCGAAAGCTGAGAGCTGAACTAATGGCTGATTCTATTTCTGTTCTCTTTCCTGACGCTCAGAGTTAAAAACGATCGCTTCGGATATCACTCAGCTCGATGACCGGCAGAATCAATCTGATTAGTTACACCGACGGTTCATCTTACATGACATTGAACTCGCCGATGCATTCTAACTTGTACTGCGTTACTCTTAACTTTGAGTCTCTGGCCTGGCCGGTTAGTCAACGGACACAACCATGACTGAGGAAGGGCAGGTCAGATAAGGTAACAACGACTCTTACTGTTCGGTCATAGCACCAGCATGAATGATACTGGAAGGAAATAATCTGGATGGTGTGGTGTTGGATTAACTCATGCTGAAGAACATGATGTTGTGTGGCATGCAAAGGTAATTGAACACATTAAAATTGGGTGGGTTTGATTTAAAAATGTACCCAGAATTCAAATAGATCTACGTCCTCTCCAGCGTTGGCATGATTTGATTTGTCCATGCGTTGCTCAGTTCGTTTACTAGACTCCACATAGCTCTGCGGTCTGAAATCGGAATTGCCTTTGATTTGTTCCACTTTATCCTGGTCAGGGTTGCGGTGGGTCTGGTTTCCCGGACTCAGCGGGCATAATGCAGACCCACCCAGCTTCCGAATCATGCACCATGTGGATGGACTAATCTGCATAGCCTCTAGATAAGCGAGTGAGTAAGTGTGAGGGCTTGATGCCCAGTGACGGATTGGCACCATTTCCAGGTGGCACCAGGCCCACTCTGACAGCATCAGCAGCCCAAATAATTAACTTGCTGAACGTCATGTGATCAGGTTCTTTAATCGTTAGCTACAGTGATTGTGAGCTAATCAGTAGAACTTTCAATACGAAGTCTACAAGACTGTGAGCTCTTCACATCAGTGAAAAAAAAAAAAAACATAAACAGGATCGTCTGTGGGCGTCGCTCCTGATTTATCTCCGAGCGGAGAAGTGCACCTTGGGGAAAGATAAGCGATCAGCCGTCGGCTCCTGAACTTCTGTCCTTACATCTGTCCCCGGCTCACGGGGGAACACAAACTGCTGAGCTGAACAAACGCTCGCCTCTGGCAAGTTAGCAAGGTTCGGGTGACCTTCCGAGCGAGCGCGAGCTGGAAAACTTCCGTTCTGGACGAGCACATGGAAAATTTCTCGTGCGCTCGGAGGACGATGGGAGGTTTAGATTATGCGGACCGTTGTGTGCTGTGTGTAGCCGGATCAGTAGATGATCGGGGTGAATTTTTTGTTTGGATTGGTGCCCAGTCTGTGTGTGAGAGGAAATCGTACAAATTGCTAAGAAAATTATTTTAATAACTTCTTGTTCTTGTAGAAGTAAAATGGGAGCCAAAAGTCTGAGGCCACTAGTAAAGACTCTATTTTATATCTTTATAATGTTTGGTTTTCATATCAAATCATAAAATCAGCAAAACGATTAAAGTGGAACGTTAATTAATTCATTTATTGTCTGTTTTACCACTGCTTTATCCTGGTCAGGGTCACAGTGGGTCTGATATATTTGGCAAAAGGCAGGAAACCCCCCCGACAGGTCGCCAGTCCATCACAGGACACACACACACACACACACACATTTCTAGTAGCTCCAATTAACCTTACCTCATGTGTTTTGGACTTGTGGAAGGAACTCCACACAGACACAGGGAGAACATGTAAACTCTACACAGAAAGGACCCTGACTGTCCAGCTGGGGAATCAAACCCAAGCCCTTCTTACTGTGAGGTGACCCCTGCTACCCATCATGTATGTTCGAGGAAGATTCAGGCCAGGTCTCTGCAGAGGAAAGTCCATGACAGTCAGCGCTTTTTGACCTAATCAGTCTTTTTAGCCGATCTTTTAAGGAGGCTTCTCATAAGACTGTGGGAATTTGTGCCCATTTGGTCAAAAGATAACAGCGTTTGCATGGCCGGGCGCTGATGTTGGTCAAGAAAGCCTCAGCTGATGTTCCAGTTCATTTCAAAGCTGTTCAGGGTAAAGAGGGTAAGAAGGACAATTCCAAATGAATGATTAACAAACTCAAGGCCTGGTGTCCAAATATTTTTGGCCATGTAATGTATGCCTTCGGTTCTCACACCCAGTCCTGGCTTTGCACCCATTTTTTAAAGTGGCTCCACATTTCCAGAAGTTCCACCTGATAAGATCAAAAGTATGTGGACACCTGACCATGAGCTTGCTGGACATCGCATTTTCAGCTGTAACAACAGCCGCTCTTGAGAAGGCTTCCCACAAGACTTTAAAGCATGTCTGTGGGAATTTGTGTCCATGTGTATGGCTGGGCACTGATGTTGGTCAACGAAGCCTCAGTTGATGTCATGCTGGAACTGAAGAGACCTTCCCTAAACTGTTGCTGCACAGTTGTAAGCATGTAAAGTTCTTTATATAATGAATTTCTCACCTGTTAGGAGTTGTTGTGGCTGAAATACACGGATTGAGTTATTACAAGTGGAGTCCCAAAACGAGGCGCCGAAATCTCAATTTTGGTGGAAGGGAACGGGGGTGTTGCTATGGTAACAGTGGCCAAATCTGTGCCATGTGTAATGAGACATGGTGGAGGATTAAACCCACTGGTGGTGGGTGGAACATCTCTGTGGCTCTGGTAATGATCACAACCGTCCCGGAGGTTCAGAGAACATACTCGTATCTGAGGACGAGGAGCGCGTGTGTTGTTTTGTCAGCAGGATAAAGATCTATGAAACGGTCGGTGCAGGACTGACCCCTCTGTGTTTACTAAATGCTGAGCTGGTGGATGTTTGTTGACAGTGCTGTGGGGCAGCCAGCTGCCCGGTGCACCAGATACACCAGGTGCTTAACGGGCGCGGGAGGCTCAGATACACGCGGGTGCTGGAACATGATTACAAATACAGTAAAGCTGCGTCGTTTACTGTCTGATACTGCTCCGTCCTGATCAGGGACACGGTGGGAAAGATTGGAAACCCTGGACATGGTTCCAATTCATCACTTTTAGATAGAGGGCAGGTTTGACCAGTTAATTTACCTGTCTGTGCTTTTGAGAAATTGACCATTACATTTGCTTTTATCCAAAGCGACTTACAGTACTCTGACAGTATATTGTCTAAGCAATTGAGAGTTAAGGGCCTTGCTTAGGGGCCCAGCAGTGAAAACCTGGCAGAGGTGGGGCTTGAACCAGCAACCTTTTGATTACTAGTCCAGCACCTTAAACACTAGGCTACAACTGCCCTACAACTGACCATGAGCTTGATGGACGTCCCACATTAAAAACAAATGCTATTAAAATAGACTGACCTGTATGTGATCTATTCAGCTATCACAGTATGCCTGTGGGAATTTGTGCCTATTCAGACAAAACAGCATTTAAATGGCTGGGCGCTGATGTTGGTCAAGAAAGCCTCAGTCGACGTTCCAATTCATTCCAGAGCTGTTCAGATCAGTCTTTATAGAGCTTGCTTTATGCCTTTGCTGGAACAGAAAAGGACCTTCCCTAAACTGTTGCTGCTGATTTATTACAGCTGTTAATGAATTCAATGATTAGCAGGGGCGTCCCAATACTTTTGTCCATGTATATGATAAAAATCCACACATTTTATTCATAAACAATAAAGTAAAATAGCAGTTATTATGGTCAAGGTAGCGGTGGGTCCGGTATTATTTGTAAGTCACAGGTCAGTCCAAGGGTAAACACACCACCTACATATTCACTTACTTACTCACACCTGAAGACTTTTGAAGCAGCCAATCCACCTGTCGCATGTTTTTTTAGAGGTATTTAAGAGGTTTGTATATGCACTATTTGACCGAAAGTATGTGGACAGCTGGACAACACACCAGTAGCTCATTTCCATAAGCATTAGTTTGGTGATTCTCCCTTTGCAGCTAGAACAGCCTCCACTCACGTGGAATGGCTTTTCACAACATGTTTCAGTGTCTTAAGAATTTGTGGCCACTCAGGCTGTGAGGTCAGAAGGAACCGCGATCAATGTGCCGATTCATTCAGAAGATGTTCGGCGGGGGTTGTGGTCAGATCCCCGTGCAGGACGCCGGAGTTCCTCTGCACCAAACTGCATCGATGCTGCAGGATTAGTGATGTTCCTACAAGCGTTTCATCATCCTGCATTACTGCATTACGTAATGCATATTTACATGCATGCAGCTCTGCATGTGTGCTGCTCAGGGTCTGTGTGAGCCTCACTGGCTCTACTGCGCCATCTTGTGGATAAAATTCTGTTTCTTGAATGGATTCCAGCATTAGAAGTCCATACACAAGTGCTTCTTGTCTTTTTCTTGCGTGATTTAGGACTGGTTTTAGACTGGTGTTACTGGAAACTGTAAGATTTAAGACTTGCTTTGATGATTCCTATTATTGATATAAAGAGACACGTGATCATGTCCAGCCAATTATTTACCAGTTTTAACCCTGTAGACTTTCAGCTCTTACACATTTTACACCAGTTACCATAAAGGAGAATTCAGAGCGGCCAATCCACCTTTTTATTTTTAATAAGATGAGAGAGAACACAGGAGAACGTACCAAATTCCCCTCAGAGACCAAGATCAAACATAACCCCTCCCCCTTCCACCAATGTCCCTGTACTGCTGTGTTACCCCCAAATCATGGGATTTTAATGAGTTTATGAGTTTATACCTGTCATATATTTACAGTGAATTAATAATTGACTCACTCATTCAACCACTTACTTATTCACCCACCCACTAACCCACTTACACACTCACTCACTCACTCACTCACTCCATCAATCTAATGCATGGTTTGGGAAGGAACATGCAAAACTGACCATCATGTGGTCAGGTTTACATTTGTCATGTTCATCATGTTCTAGGATGGTTCTGTGATTACAGTGTATTAAATATAGACTATAGTATTTAATAGAAGTTACCCAATATATGAATAAATAAATCTATTAAAGCATGGTCTATAATATTTGTGATATTACTGTAGTCTAGTGTCATGTGAAAGGTGCTTTACCACCTAGAAGGATGTGAGATTGAATACTGGCTCCTCTATGCAACCTCTTTTGGGCCCTTGAGCAAGGCCCTTAAAATTGTCTGCTCCAGAGGAGCTGGACAATGACTGACCCTGCGCTCTGACCCCAGCTTCCAAACAAACTGAGATATGCAAATAAGGAATGTTATTGTACAGGGCAGTTATAGCCTAGTGGTTAAGGTATCAAAAGGTCACTGGTTCAAGCCCCACCACTGCCTGAGTAACCCTCTATTGCTCAGACTGTATACTGTCACAGTACTGTAAATCATTTTGGATAAAAACGTCTGCTAAATGCTGAAAATGTAAATATGTATGTGTATATATGACAGATAAAGACGTTTGATCTGCCCTAGATTATTATTATTATTATGGACAGTTAATTACAAATAACTGTTACTATTGTCACTGTTGTTATTAAATAAAGATAAAAGCTTGCTTTTAACATCTTACAGGATATTAAACATAATTCATATATGAATCGTTACTGTAAAAAATTGCAGTTGTTACTAGGTAAAGACAGAAGGAGGCTTGATTTACAGATGTGGCTGTTACTGTCAGACTCAGTGGTGGTAAAATTCTTTGAGAATGGAAGAATGAAGCAGAAATAAAACGCTGTCCCTTTAACAGCAATGTTTTGCCGGTTAGACAGGAATGAGGTCAGACATAAAGCTCCTCATTGCACCCGCCGATTATTATTAGGTTCTATATTCAGCCATTCAGGACGGAGGGGCGTGGCTATATCCAAAGACGAGCTGGAGACAGCGGCTGATTGGCTGCTTTGCGCTCGGCTGCTGGATAAAGCCGCGGTGGAAGCAGCGGCTTGAAGAAATCTCTCAAAAACGTGAGCTTAACAAGATCCGGACTATGAAAGAGCGCAGCGGCTCAGACCTGGCGCATGGTGCGAACACTGGGCAAGCTCAACAGATCTCTGTCTTAGACACAAACAGTTTTTTGTTAACTGACCTGCTGGCCATCCAGAGCGGCTCAGGGCTCGTTTTCAGTCGCACCGGCAGCTAAATGTTTAACTTTTCCATTAACGAAGTAACTTTTGCGCATTTTTACGCGTGCAAGAGAGGCGCGTAAATCAGTAAAAAAAAAAAAAAAAAAACGCAGTAGTTTTGGAGCTGGATCACTTCTGAAGAGTTATGGTGGCGAACAACCCCGATTTGCTGCACACCGACTCAGAGATGGAGCTCGACGCGGATTCTTCGCGCAGCCCGGGCTCGCCGCCTGCCTCTCCCGACAAGCTGGACGTGGCGTGGTGCAAGACGCCCACCGGGCACATCAAGCGACCCATGAACGCGTTTATGGTTTGGTCGCAGATAGAAAGGCGAAAGATCATGGAGCAATCCCCGGACATGCACAACGCGGAAATCTCCAAGCGGCTTGGCAAGCGCTGGAAGCTGCTCCGGGACTGCGACAAGATCCCCTTCATCCGGGAGGCAGAGCGGCTTCGGCTCAAGCACATGGCCGACTACCCGGACTACAAGTACCGCCCCAGGAAGAAAGTCAAACCGGCCAGCCAAGCCAGTGCGTGCAAGTCTGAGAAAGCTCTCACTAGCACAAAATCGTCCAAAAAGTGCGCGAAGACGCATAAAAGTGCTTCACACAAACCGAGAGCTGCGTCCTTATCCAAGCAGATCCCGGATACGAAAACAACCAAGCGCTCGCAGTCGCACCCGGGCGGAGACAGCGTCGCGCCGTCCGTGCCATCCAGCCCGACTCTGACTGAATGCGGGGACGCGCCGAGCCTGTACGAGGACGCTCGGGCATCTTCTCCGACACCATCCGCGTCTCACTCTTCGTCCTCATCTTCGTCTTCTTCCTCCTCCTCATCCTCAACGCATTCGTCCTCCTCGGATGAAGAATTTGAAGACGACCCGCTGGATTTCGATCCCAGTCCAGCCAGCATCTCCGGATTCGGCAGCGACCACGCAACAAGCCTGGACCGAGATTTAGACTTTGGGTTCGAGTCGGGATCCGGCTCGCACTTCGACTTCCCGGACTACGGCACGCCAGAAGTGAGCGAGTTGTTTTTGGGGGACTGGCTGGAATCCACGATTTCCAACTTGGTGTTCACATATTGAGCAGAGCGAACTTGATGTGAGAGACTTTGGTCGTGGAAATCACAAACGCGCACCTAAACGCGCAGTCGAGATGCGCCGTGTGCGCAATAAATCCCCACCTGTTTCATATTAAAACGCTGTGGGTTGACACGCTTCTATGTTGGTCGACCAGACGAGGATGACGAGGAAGTTCCAGGTGCAGAGGAGGTCGAATTATTGAGGTAGTTTTGCCTAATAATGTGTTTGAAAGAAGGAATAACAAGTGGTGGCACCTTCTATAAAAGGGACGTTTAAAATCCATCACTGATTGACAGACTGATGGCGCGCAGTGCACATGTTGAGCATGCTGACTATAAGGTGTTTTGCCTGGAACAGGTTTGAGTGAGGACAATATAAAGACTAATTCCTCATGAGTTCTGGGGAGGAGGGGGAACTGTTCAGCTGTTTTAGTGAGAGCAGTGCACATGCTGAGCCATGCTGACTGTTTCCAGTGATGGCACCTTTTACAGAGACGTTTCAGATCTACGACTGATTTACTAGCCACAAGTGCACATGTTGATGCATGCTGACTGTTTGCCTGAGTGGGTTTAAGAAAGGCAGCGTTTAGACAAAAAGCCCACGAATGGTGGCAAGCAAAGTTTAAATTATCTAGTCTGTAGTGCAACTAAACCGACACTGTTCACACATTATGACCGATGCAATGTTTTGCCTATGAGTGGGTTGAACAGAAGACAGTATTTGAATGGGACGTTTTAGTTGGCACATGTTGGCACAAATTGACTGTTGAAGTGTTTTGCTTATGACTGACTGTATATGTATGACAAAACCATCAGCCAAGCAGAGATCTGACTTTCAGTGGGACAAAGGGACATTTAAAAACCAGTTCTTTAGTGGACCAGATGAAGGTCCAGGAGTTTGGTGACTGTTTTGAAGGGACGATTGAAACAACTGACTGACTAATTGATGTCATGCTTTAGACTGGTGCATGTGTTGGCACATGCTGACTGGTGTAGTGTTTTGAAAGGAACAGAGACCATAAATTTTACAGCAGATGGTAGGGTTTTATTGGTAACATAAGTGACATAAATCCTCTTTATATAACATAACAATATAAAATTGAGTTCTAAATCAAAAATAAAATCCAAATGCTGCACAGACTACAGCACAGATCAGCCCAAATAAAACCAGCATGTTTGGAATTCACACTTTGAATATTTTTCCTCTTTGTGCCCCCCTAATGTAGGACACAATCCAAATCTGTTCACTGATGGACTGACTGATGTGCCTAGTTTAAACTGGACTAAATACAAGACGAGAAACTCATCACCAGCTTTCTTTCCCATCCAGGAGATGTCAGGTGTAAATGCAACTCAGACGGTTCAGCTGTTTTTTTTTAGTCTTACACTACGAATACAAATCAGGACCAAAATCCGTCCGAGGGGCGTCTTCGCTCTCCTGTTTTTTTTACCTGCTCGGTATCGGTATCTTCTTATCTAAACTTCTTTGTGCTCATTTTATATCGATGTATTTATACAGGTGGCATTTCCTCGTGCTAAAGGAACAGTTGGGAGGAAATGCCAGTCTGGCCCGGCGGTGGCTCGTGCTTTTTGTAAGCCACGCGAGGTCTGAAGTTTCCGGTGAAGCTAATTCCTTTAGCTGACGTAACTTGTCGTGTAGCCTCCAGATGCAACACGTCTGTTTTCCAAGGGCTAGAAACCGTGTGAGATTGTGTAATTGAAGTCCGAAACGTCCGTGTCATTTTCTACTCGTATTTTTGTACAATTTAGTCAAAGCGGTTTACAAAGGTCACAATTCCTCCACCAGCCACACAGAGACTGTATGTAGCACCAGCAGCAGTGTCCTTATGGGAAATACTGTTCCAATACTGTTCTTGTGCTTTATTAGCAAAGCCTTTCATTTTATTTTTAATTTGTATTTTGTTTTTGAACCACTGGATCAAATCTGAAAACGCCTACAGAAATGAAGTACTGCTCTCACTCCGAAATGTACAAGGATGTTTTAATCTTTTTGTACTTGTCGTAGCTTTTTTAGTGTGTCACGTGAGGCATGGTGACTAGCGTTTTCGTACTCTTACTTTCTCGATTCAGGTTGAGCTAAAAAAAAAAGGATGAAGCGTAAATAAAGATTTATGTACATTGATTGTATTATAGGTAAAGACTGTGTGCTTGTTTGACAAGGATCAGTCGCCACAGGCACTTGAACATATACCTTTATGATGTTTGTCCCTCTGTTTGACTTGTTGTTCATGAGTTCTTCGGGATAAAATAGGCCTATATACATTTTATATTTGTTTCATTTTGTGCAATATGCTGTGTACAATATTGTTTTGTCTTGCCATACCATATCTCTGTTATTTTTAAAGTAGAGAATTCAAAAGCCAGCCAGTTGTGTCGTCACTGCCTGCCAGACCTCTGTACAAAAACAACAAAAGAAAAAAAAAAAACTTGTCTTTTTTCCAGAAGAAAATAAAATCAGCTGGAACTGAGTTAATGTCCATGGGTTGCATTTTCTTCCACGCACCTCATGAAATCCACACACTTCTGCTTTATACAGTCATATAGTTACATATAGTTACATAGTTACAATACAGACAAAAACAAAAGCAAGCTTTAGAATCTGACATGCAAAGAAAAAACACACTCCTGCTTCAGTCATACAGTTAAATACAGACAAAATCAGATCTGACATCAAAAGTGGATTTATAGTAAATCAAAAATAAGGTTTAAATTGTTGAAACAGTTGCTAAAGCTGTTATACAAACCATTCATCCTGGACCAGGAACACTGGGCACAAAACAGAACCAATCCATAACAGGGCATCACCGCCACTCACTCTTTTACCCACCTATTAACATCTACGGATCATTTAAAGTACCCAAACAAACACCAAACTATTACATCTTTGGTCAATATATATATATTATATATATAACTATATGACTGTATAATATTTATATATATATATATATATATTATATATTATACATTATACAGTCATACAGTTAAAATACAGACAAAAACAGAAATACGTCTGCCATGAATTAAGCTGCTGGGATGTTGGCGACTGTTTACAGTCAAGCAAGCTTTAAAACCTGGCATGCAAAGAGAAAACACATCAACAACAACAAGCTTCAGCTACGCTTTAAGGTGCCTTAAGGTACGCTTTAAACTCGTTATGCCTGTGAAAAGCTTGCTTGACAGTGATCAGTGGACAGTGACATCCCATGTCTGATCTACTGTTTGTGGATCCTGATTTACATCTAATGATCTGGAAGAATTTTCCAATCAGGTAACACTTTCTGAAATGAAAGCAGTCAAACGGTCACATATGGGGTACATATTGTATTTTGGGGTTAAACTTAAATAAAAGCTCTTTTGTATCTTATATTATAAACATAAGACGTGTAGAAGACGTATCCTGAGGTGCTGGTGCCTCCACAATGCCAAAAAAGGTACATTTATGCAATTTCATTTCTGATCTGATCATTTCATTTCTTTCATTTCTGACCCAGCGTATCATTTATGAAAACACACAATAAACCGATGATGAAAGATAAAAAATAGAAACATTATAAACACTGATGTGACGTACGTCCTTAATAAGTGTATGTAAACTTTTGAACTCTACTAAAATTGCTTTTATCTAAAGATCTAATTGTTGTTTTGGTGTTTATGCCATTTTTATAACATGCAAGATTAATCATATTAATGTTTATACTTAAATAACAATAAACACATGAATATAAATGTTATACCGTATACATACACTCTAATCAAAAGTGGATTTATATTAAATTAAAAATAATGTTTAAATTGTTGGAACAGTTGCTAAACCTTTATTAGTTCTTTAAAAAAAAAGCTGCTATGCAAACCATTCATCCTGGTCCGGGTTACCTGTGCCAGCCATGAACACTGGACACAAAACAGAACCAATCCATAACAGGGCATTACCAACACTCATTCACCCACCTACTAACATCTAGAGATCATTTAAAGTAGCCAAACATGTCCCCACATCTGCGTGGGTTTACTCCGGGTGCTCTGGTTTCCTCCCACAGTCCAAAAACATGCAAGTAAGGTGAACTGGAGACACTGAATTGTCCAAGACTGTGTTTAATATAACCTTGTGGACTGATAAATCTCTGTTGTGGATGTAACCGAAATGTAAAACGACATTAAAATCCTTATAAACAAACATTATTATTATTATTATTATTATTAATTATTATTATGAACATTTAAACAATTGATTGCATTTTAAAGCCATTATAAACATCTGCACCAAGAATCATTAATTCAATAATTCAGTAATTATTTCTAATTAGTCACTTTGTCTTGCTAAATACGTCCCAGTGTGAGGGGGTCAATTAGCACAATCACATATAGACATAAGGTAGAAACACACACTGGACAGAGTGCCAGTCCATCACTGCGCAACACACACTCAGTCGCCTCCTGACACACTTACTTCCACATCTCAGTCATTTGAAGAACATACCAAACAGTTTCCAGACAACGACCACAGATGAGGATTGAAACCATCTTGACTGCGCCCCAGTGCACAAATCAAGATTCATATACTTGGTGCGGAGGAACTTCCGTGACCTGTACAGATCCCTGACCTCCACCTAATGAGCACCTTTGGGATCGACTGGGATGTTGAAATTCTACACCAGGGGTTTTGGTCCAGATGCCTGACTTCATAAATGCTCTCTTTGACTGAATGGGCAAGATGTCCCACAGGCACACTCTGAAAACTTTGTGGAACTCGTTCTCAAAAGAGCAGAGGCTGTTATAGCTGCAGTGGGGGAGGGCAAACACACACACACACACACACACATGTTTTTGGACTGTAAGAGGAAACTGGAGCTCCCAGAGAAAACCCACATAGACACGGGGAGAACATGCAAACTCCACACAGAAAGGACCCATATCACTCCACCTGAGAGTCGAACCCAGGACCGTTTTTGCCGTGAGGCGACAGTGCTACCCATCGAACCACCGTGCCACCTATTATGATGTCCTAACGAGCCTAATTAACGAGAAGCTGGCAGACGTTTGATTTGTTTTCATACACTCCGGTGTGGCAGGTTTATCTGTGGTTCATACAGACGCACTAATACTTCAGAGCATCACAGCTGACTGTGGCCTATATAATATATCACGTTCCAGTCTAATCCTGCAGACAGGGCACAGACGGCGCGTCCGTGGGGGAGGGGTGTCAGACCGTCTGGACCCAGTGGTACGACTCAGGGAGATCGGGGTGATGTTTTTGTTATTGTTGGAGGGGAAAGGAAGGAGGGAGTGAGGCTGGGATTGACAGCATCAGATTGGACTAAATGTCTGAACCTATTCACTGTTCCTGTGTGTGTCAGTGAGCGGCCGGAGAAACGGAGATGAGAAGGTCAAACACATTTACTCAGAATCTATAAAACTGTCCACACAACAATGGAATGGAACAGTTGTTATATAGTACCCAGTAGTTCCCAGTATATACTGGCGCAGAATTAATGTATGTGTACAGTATACCCAGTATAGTATGCATACACATGTGCAGCATGTGTTATAATGTATACAGTTTATGGTATGTATAGTCTATATAAACAGATGCAGCATATAATATACAGCATATACTGTTGCACTGTGTATACACTGTATACTATATAATGTGTATATGCTGATGCAGTATATATTATATACATGTGCACTATGCATTATACAATGGTTAAGTTGGCATTATACTGGGCACACTGGTGTATATATTGGTGCAGCATTTAATATACAGTATATATTGGTAAAACATGCCATATACTAGGTATACTGGTGGGTGCAGCATGTAATATAGAGAATTTACTGGTGCTGCATGCAATATATACCGTAGATTACACTGGTGCAGCATGTATAATGCAGTATATACTGGTGCAGGGTTTACTTTAAAGTGTATACTGGTAAAGCATACATTATGCAATATATACTGGTGCAGTATTTACTATACAGTGTATACTAGTAAAGCATGCAATGTATGTATTGTATACGGGTGGATGCAGCATGCAACATACAGATTATACTGGTGCAGCATGTATTATGCAGTCTTCACTGGTGCAGTATTTAGTATATAGTGTATACTGGTAAATCATGCAATATACCAGGTATACTGGTAGGTGCAGCATGCAACATACATAATTATACAAAATATACTGGTGCAGCATGCATAATGCAGTACAAACTGGGCAAGTATTTACTATACAGTGTATACTGGTAAAGCATGCAATATAACAGGTATACTGGTGGGTGCAGCATGCAATATATTATGTATACTGGTGCAGCATGCATTATGCAGTTTATACTGGTGCAGCATGCAGTGTATACTGGAAAAAATGTAATATACTGCTCTGTGCATCATGCAATATACAAACTATATTTGTGCAGCTTAGTATATACCAGGTACACTGGTGGGTGCAGCATGCAATATACAGAACATACTGGTGTTGCATGCCGTGTGTACTGAAAAAGCATGCTATATACCAGGCATAATGCTGAGTGCACCATGCTATATACAGAATATACTGGTGCAGTATTTACTATATAGTGTATATTGGAAAAAGCATGCAATATACCAGGTATATACTGGTGAGTGCACCATGCAGTATACAGAATATAATGATGCCAAATGCAGTGTATACTGGAAAAGCATGCACTATACCAGGTATACTGGTTGGTGCACTGTGCAATATACAGTATATACTGGTGCAGGATTTACTATACATGGAATAGCATGCAATATACCTGGTATACTGGTGCAGCATGCAGTGTATACTGGAAAAGTATGCTATACATCAGGTATACTGGTTGATAATACAGTATACACTGCATTGACTTGTATGAAACTTGTAGTGGGCGGAGTCAGTGGTGATTATGGGCGTGTCCAAAGTGCCGCGTCTTCACGTGTAGACAAAGAGCCGTCATTCCATTACCAAGGAAACATCCTGACGCAGGAAGTTTATTTTCTCTTTATTCAAACCTCAACCTCAAACTTCAGCAAAGAACAAGTGGAATTATTTTATCCGTGCTGGATTTTATTCTTTAACTTTGTTCTGAATCAGAAAACGGTGCAGAGTATGTTAGAGAAACTTTACTTTTACCGAGGATGGCGCTCCCAAAGTTGCGCACAAAGCGGAGATGATTTCCTTTGTTCTGCTGCGGCTTTGTGTGCGGGAGGATGAAGGATGATGGAATATGGGATATACTACTTCATTTTTAATAATATATATTTATATTTAAGGCTTTTATATCCACGCAGTGTATGGAAATACCACCAGGATTCATTTCTTTCTTCTTATTTCTTTATTGGAATTGTTGAACCTCTGCATCCTGTCAGGCTCTGGAATTCTTTATTCTGCATTATTTTTTGTTTTATTATTTCTATCCACACTGGAAGCTTTTCAAAACATCTTTTTCCAGTCTGTGTCAAGGATATACTTGGTACTGGATTCGTGTACTGGTTTTATTCCTAGTTTAAAAGCTAGAGGAGCAACAGGTAGTTTTGATGGATTACTTGTGCTTCAGTTCTGTCAGTATCATGCCAGTCAGTTTAATATTTCATAGTCTGACTGATTCTGTTGAGCTTTTTACACGTTATAGGATAAATATCCAATTTATTGGTTATTTTATTTACTTATTTATGTATTTTGTATGAATATTATTGTTGAGGTGTGGATTTTTGTTAGAGAAAAGGAACTGGATTTTGTTGATTTAAGATTCAGTTCTTGCCATTTATGCAGAACACAATACGCAGAACTAAGCTGAAACAGACAAAGTATAATAGTAATAATAACAACAACAACAATATTAATAATAATAATGATAATAATAATAAGATATTGCGTCACAAAGCAGGGTTTGTTGCCAATACTAGAAACACATGGGCGGCTCAGTGGGTAGCACTGTCGCCTCACAGCAAGAAGGTCCTGGGTTTGATCCCAGGGTCCTTTCTGTGTGGAGTTTGCATGTTCTCCCCGTGTCTGCATGGGTTTCCTCCAGGAGCTCCGGTTTCCTCCCACAGTCCAAAAACATGCAAGTGAGGTGAAATGGAGATGCAAAATTGTCCATGACTGTGTTTGATGTTAAAACTTGTGAACTGACAAACTTTGTGTGGCGAGTGGCTACCGTTTCTGTCATGAATGTAACCAAAGTGTAAAACATGACGTTAAAATCCTAACAAACAAACTAGAAACACTTACCACAATACTGTGGAAATGCACCATTTTTTTATTATTATCATGTTAAAATATTTAACCAAACACAGATTAGATTGATTTACTACTGGATAGTGCAATCCTCAAGAAAGAAAATAGAAAAATCTGGGTTATTAGTAGCTACATATATAATAAAATAACGTTTTATCCGTGACACATTAAAATCACAAATCTACTCATATAGCTGTGAATTAAGTTCTTCTTAATTTTGGTCAGGGTTGTGGTGGGTCCAGAGGCAATTCTGGTCGTAAGACAATAATACAACCTAAACCCAGAGAGCCAGTCTACGTCAGAGTTATAAAAAACTTATCTAAAATAAATCACTGATAATAATAATTAAGTTCTTCTTCATTTTGGTCAGGGTTGTGGTGGGTCCAGAGGCAATTCCGGCAGCAAGACAAAAATACAACCTGAATCAACAGAGCTAGGCTATGTCAAAACTTTATATAATAAAATATGGATAAATAAATACAGTCTATAAAAGTCTGTACAGGAAAGGAACAAAATAATAAACATCTATAACTACAGGACCAAATCATTCAGTGTTTCAGGTTTAAATGTAAACAGATAATAAAGGAATACATAAAATACATATATTAATACAAAGGAATCATATATTTATATTTATTTACTGCTTACTGCTGGTTGTGAAGGTACAGAGGTAATAAATATTGTAAAAACTGGGTGAAATGTGAGAAAACGTTCTTCAACCAGGGCGACAGTTCATGATCTGATCCAGTGAATCAGCACTAATCTGACAGTATTTGTGGACGAATGTAGTCGTATTTCTAAGGGTGCAACTCTAACATGGTGTGTATAATAAATCACAGATAATAAGGACCGCTCTGTACTGAGAGTTTTCATTTAGAGTGAATCTGTCGTCGTCTTCTGTCTTTTTTTATTTTGTAAAATTTCTTTAAATACACTACATGGACAAAAGTATTGGGACACCCCTTCTGATTACTGGATTCATGTGCCGATATTAAAGAAAATCCTGATCTCAGCACCACTCAACAGCTCTGGAATGAACTGGAACATCAACTGAGGCTTTATTGATCAACATCGGTGCCCAGCCATACAAATGTTGTCATTCTTTGACTGAGTGGGCACAAATTCCCACAGCCTTCTCAGAGGAGTGACTGTTGTTCTAGCTAAAAAGGTCACACTGTTTTGTTTTTTAAAATGGAATGTTTAACAAGCCTATAGTCAGGTGTCCAAATACTTTTGGTTATATGGTGTATTTTCTGTGATGAAAATTACTTTTACATTTGATACCTTATTTAGGGGTGGCACGGTGGCTCGGTGGTTAGCACTGTCGCCTCACAGCAAGAAGGTCCTGGGTTCGATCCACAGGTGGAGCGGCCCGGGTCCTTTCTGTGTGGAGTTTGCATGTTCTCCCACTGTTTCCTCCGGGAGCTCCGGTTTCCTCTCACAGTCCAAAGATGTGCAAGTGAGGTGCATTGGAGATACAAAATTGTCCATGACTGTGTTTGACATAAAAACTTGAATCTTGTGTCAGCAGTAACTACCTGTCCTGTCATGAATGTAACCAAAGTGTAAAACATAAAGTTAAAATCCTAATAAATAAATAAATAAATTAATTAACACCTTATTGAAAAATTAAACACGATTATTTGCTTCAAAGGAAATGTTGCTGAGTCAGTTTCAATCAGTCAGTTAAAGCTTTTAAATCTTTTACTGTTCAGTGATTGTGTCCTGTGATCAGGTTTATTTAATCAGCGCTGCTAACATACGGCTGCAAATAATACTGATTGTACAGTAATAATTGTGGTGGAATTTTATGTATATAATATAAAAGTAATGTATTAATGTAACATGTTATATATTATATATGAATACAATATACATGTATATAGTAATATACACTGTCGAGTCACATTATTATGACTACCAGCTTATATCCAGAGTAACAGCACAGACAGCAGCTAGACGGGCTGGGAGTGACTCAATAAGGTCGTCACAGGTATCTGGAGCCATGCTGACTGCAGAGCATCCCACAGCTGCTGGAGGGGGCATGGGGGAGGATCCATAGAGCGAACATGACGATCAAGGTGGTCCCATAGATGCTCAATTGGGTTCAAGTCTGAGGAATTATGGGGGCAGGGTATTACTTGGAAGTCTTGGTCATGCTCTTTCAACCAATGTGGGACATTTCTAACCGTGTGACGTGTCGCATTGTCTTGCTGGAAGATCTTAAGATGGTTGTACATGATTTGCAAGGATTGATTCATACCCAAATCGGTTGAGAGTGCCCTCCACATGGATGCATGGGCCCAGAGAATGCCACGACAACATTCCCCAGACTATAACGCTGCCACAGCCGTCGAAAGTAGGAAGTGGTCATAATAATGTGACTTGACAGTGTATTATGTATGAATTAATGTTATTGCACCTTGTATTGCATTTATTATACTGGTGGTGGGTTAACGTAATAAAAAAAAACTGTGTTATAATGTCTGATGGACGGTCATTGGATATAGGGTCTGGGTGTTATTATATTTACATTTTTACATTTTCAGCATTTAGCAGACGCTTTTATCCAAAGCGACTTACACAATGAGCGGAACACGATGAGCAATTGAGGGTTAAGGGCCTTGCTCAGGGACCCAACAGTGGCAACTTGGTGGTGGCGGGGCTTGAACCGGCAACCTTCTGCTTACTAGTCCAGTACCTTAACCACCAAGCTATCACTGGCCCATTATAGTCTCTTGCAGTGGATGTGAGGTGTTGTCCAGGATGAAAGACAGCTTAGCTATCGCCCTCCTTTCTCCAACATCCTCCACGAATTTGTGACGATGGTCCAAGACAGAGTTCACTCTGTTACCCAGCTTGTATATGCAAGTTATGCACAAATGGTAGAGAAAAGGATCTTTCACAGTCTGTGGAAGACTCTCAGATAGATCTGTTTACATGCTGGTTACAAGGCAAAACAAAACCCCTGAATAACATAACAGTAAAGGACAGGAGTGCTGGTTTTATACAAACATTTAAATTGATACTGAACTACAGGCCTACAAAAAACATCTGATGGAAACATGCTGAGGGCTCTAAATCTCCGACTTCAGTTACAAAAACTATTTTTGGAGCAGCAGCATTTGATAAAATAAGAATGCGGTTCCAACTGTTAAGCGTGTGGGTTATTACGCTGTGTTGTGTAGCAGAACAGGAAATATTGTACTGCTAGATGGTTTCACTGAGTATCAGCAAATTGTGGAAGCAGACATGATAGAGTTAGTCAAGAAGCTAAAGCCAAAATAAGTCTGACTTGTACTGTTATGAGGTGGGGAGGAAGGACCCAAGGATGCGGAGGTTTAACTAAAAAGGGTTTTATTTATTAAATCATAAACATAATATACATAAAATAAAAGGAATAATAATAACAAAAAACACTTCGGGGAATCCCGAAGGCAGCCGGACGTCGGGGGCTGAAAAGGAACAAAAAAAGCATACAAAAGAAAAGGGGAAGCGCGAGGCGCGAACCCAGGACTCTTGCCTCCCGACCGGGAGCTTTAACAGCCTGCCACAGCGGCGCTAGTGGCAGACTCGCTCCCGGCGCTATTGAGGCAAAGAGTGGGTTCGAAGAAGGGGGGGTAACACCGACAATAGCTGCGTGGCATGGCGCTTTCCAGCAACTTATGCTGGCTAGAGCCATGCCAGCTACCGGGTGTGATTGATTTGCGGGTTTCAAAAGTTAAAGGCAAAGGCGCTGTCACCAGCCAGGGTGGCTGGGAAGTGGCCATTTGCTCAAGCGCTCCAGAGGGCGGAACGTGACGCTGTCACCAGCGGTAGCTGGGAGGGGGTCACGTTCCTCTGGGCGCAATAATGGGGTCTCTCGGTGGCGGCGGCACGGCGGCTCGACGGCTCGGCGGCAGCGGCCTGACGGCGACCTGAAGGCGGCGACCAGGCGGCGGCGGCGGCACGACAGCGGCGGCACTATGGCGGCAGCTTGGCGGCGGCAGCGGCCTGGTGGCGCCCCACTAGCGGTGGCCCGGCGGCGGCGGCACTGTAAGGCCTGTGGCGTCAGGGAGAGATGGTACATTCCCCTGATGCCACAGAGCCTAACATGTACAGGAGGAGAATTCAAAACATACCTTCAAATCTACAATAAACTAAGGAGAAAAATGTCGTCTGACTTGCTGTGCATGCAAGATGATCCAATAATATTGAGTCTAAATTATTTGCAAGGAGACGTTGGGTAAAAATGATGGTGTTCAAACTTTTTTTTGTCTATTTATTTATGCATTTGCTCAAATTTTTCTCCTGATTTAACGTAGTCAGTTTGTCTTCCACTGCTGTGGATCCCTGATTGCATTCAAGGAGGGTGTATTGCCTCTCACGCCTTCTCCGACCTGTGCACAGTCCATAGCGGAACCCTTTTCACTATTTTCACTGCTAATCAGGGTCCTTGGACAGCGTTAGAAGACCCCACCCGCATAGTCCGGTCATCCCGCCCTAACAAAAACGGTAGCCGATTAGAGCCTGCTGCAAGGTGGTGCCCAGCCGAGCTGTGGCAACGCCGAGTTTCGGACAGAGGAGATCAGAATCTCGGCGCTGGTGTGCTAGCGGAATATTTAGCTGCGCCACCTGGGCGCCTCAGTGTCCAAACTTCTAAGCGTCTTTGCATTTATTTTTTGAAATAAGTTGCTGCAAAGCTTGCATATACCTGCTGTATATCTACTTCAAAAAATGATGAAATAATTAATAATAATAATAATAAGTAATAATTATTTAATAATAATTAATAATAATTAATAATAATTATTAATAATTATTAATAATAATAATAATGAATAATAATTATATTATTATTATTAATAATAATAATAATTAATACTAATAATGAATAATAATTTTATTATTATTATTATTATCATTAATAATAATAATAATAATAATAATAATAATTGATAATAATTAATAATAATTAATACTTATAATTAATAATAATTTTATTATTATTAATAATAACAATAATAATTAATAGTAATAATTAATAATAATTTTATTATTAATAATAATAATAATAATAATTTAAAAGTAATTAATAATAATAATAATAATAATAATTTAATGATAATAATAATAATAATTATTAATAATAATAATTATTATTAATAATAATAATTATTATTAATAATAATAATAATAATAATAATAATAATAATTGATAATAATAATTAATAATAATTTCATTAATGGTAATAATAATAGTAATAATAATAATTAATAATAATAACAACAATAATTAATACTGTGATAGTTTGTAAGCTTGAGCTCTTTTTGTACCTTCTATATCTATAAGCAGTAAGTCTGAACCCTAAACTCAGTAAAGTACTTGAGCAGCTACAGTGAGCCTCAGAAGGAAAACACATGGTGAAACCACAAGCTGAAGACCGTGTGAGATACTCCACCCAAAGAGGGGGAAACGGTATAACCATCTTCCTGTTCGCCAGCAACAGACCCTGGTGAAAACACGCTGGTTTTATTTGGAGCTTGTACAGTAATATGCATTTACAGCTATTAACAATACTAGTAGAAATGATCTTGCATATTATTTTAATCTATGTTCACACTGCACCATAAAGTGCTTAATTTAGGCTTTTTTGATTCCCCAGCTGTACGGCCAGAGTCCTTCCTGTGTAAAGTTTGCATGTTCTCCCTGTGTCCACGTGGGTTTCCTCCAGGAGCTCTGGTTTCCTTCCACAAGTCCAAAGTTGTGCAGTCAGGCCAACTGAAGCTACTACAACATAAATAGGGGGCAATTACTTATTCATACTGGACCAGTTGGTCTTCAATTCATTTTTTCATCAATAAATAAATAAATACACATACCATACAGCTGAGCTCACTGAGCTCACTGACAAGTGCACCTCCTAACGGCTAGGCTGATTCGAACCCTGGATCCACAGATCTGAGCAGTAGTGGGCTTGCGTACTCTATCGCAGAGCCACCCGAGCGACCAAATACTAACTTTTATTTAAAGATCTGATATTATTAGGTGGGACAAATATGCATAAATAAATCATAAAGAAATTATAAAGATTTGTTGTAAGCCAGGCTTTTTTGTTTGACATTTGATGGCTGAGTGGGCACAAATTTCCACAGACACTCTCCAAGACCTCATGGAAAGCCTTCCCAGAAGCGACCCTGTTATAGTCATGTAAAGGAACCAACTGTACTGTGTTACCGCCTGTGATTTTGTGACCAGACGTCCAAGAAGATCACGGACGTGCCATTACCTTTTATTAACTGTTATGACCGCTTATGACAGGACGTAACACCTAGTCACTGTGGACTGTGGGAGGAAACCCACACAGACACAGGGAGAACATGCAAACTCCACACAGAAATAATCCAGATTGAACATGCAAACTCCACACAGAAATAACCCAGATTGCTCCACCTGGGAATCAACCCAGGACTTCCCTACAGTGAGGCAACAGTGCTATCCACTAATGCTGCATTATAGAGGGTATAAACATCTCGTATGTCTTTATACCTTTATACTTGTCCTGTAGGGTTTGGAACGCGTCTCAGAAGTGAAGTTTTTAGAGAGAGGGTGAAAGTTTTGTGTAGGATTGTTAGTATAGAGCACATCTGTAAAAGTAATCAGTGTATATTGCACTCGGGATGGGAATGAAGATAAATGTGCTGTGACAGTCTGAGATTGGCCGCAGTCCTCGTGCTCGCCGGCGCACGTTTACGTTTAAGCGCTTCCACATGCTGCAGACCGAATGGAAACAAAGCCTCCGGGAGATCAGCGAACCCGTTCACATATAAGCATAAGCGCGCACACACACACACACACACACCAGGCCCAAAACGAGCTGGAAAAGCAGCCAAATCGAATTTATCTATTTCTATTTTCTATGCGATCAGAAACTCAGCCTGCCTGGAACGTTTTAGCCGGTCTGAAACTCCTACGGCTAAAATCTGATCGTTCCCTGGAGAAATGATCGCGTCTCCTGCTGCTGAGGGAGCGTTTCAAAACGTTAACGCTGATAAGAAATGTTATACGCGCTGAAATATGCTGATACGAGGTGGTGTGAGGAGAGTAAACCGTTTCAGGAACATCCAGCGTGGTCATATTTAAATATATACACTGATCAGCCATAACATTAAAAGCACCTCCTTGTTTTTACACACATCGGCTTCACTGACCATATAGAAGCACTTTGTAGTTCTACAATTACTGACTGTAGTCTACTGACTGTACAAATCCATCTGTTTCTCTGCATGCTTTGTTAACCTGCTTTCACCCTGTTCTTTAATGGTCAGGACCCCCACAGGACCACCACAGAGCAGGTATTATTTAGGTGGTGGATCATTTTCAGCACTGCAGTGACACTGACATGGTGGTGGTGTGTTAGTGTGTGTTGTGCTGGTATGAGTGGATCAGACACAGAAGCGCTGCTAAAGTTTTTAAACACCTCACTGTCACTGCTGAGAATAGTCCACCAACCAAAAATATCCAGCCAACAGCGCCCCGTGGGCAGCGTCCTGTGACCACTGATTAAGGTCTAGAAGATGACCGACTCAAACAGCAGCAATAGATGAGCGATCGTCTCTGATTTTACATCTACAAGGTGGACCAACTAGGTATGAGTGTCTAATAGAGTGGACAGTGAGTGGACATGGTATTTAAAAACTCCAGCAGCGCTGCTGTGTCTGATCCACTCATACCAGCACAACAGCAGTGTATACATTCAAATATGACTACGCTGGATGTTCCTGAAACGGTTTACTTCCAAAGACGTGCAAGTGAGGTTCATTGGAGACACTGAATTGCCCTATAAGTGAATGGGTGGGTGTGTGTGTATGTGTGTCTGCCCTGCAATGGACTGGTGCTTCATCCAGGGTGTTACTGTGTGCCTTGCGCCCATTGAAAAACTACGATAGGCTCCAGCAACCCCCCCCCCCCCCACACACACACACACACACACGCACACACACAGTTGAATAAGCGATTAAGAAAGTGAGTGAGTGAGTAATTGATAAACAGGGCGGCACGATGGCTCGGTGGGTAGCACTGTCGCCTCACAGCAAGAAGGTCCTGGGTTCGATTCCCAGGTGGAGCAATCTGGGTCCTTTCTGTGTGCAGTTTGTGTGGGTTTCCTCCAGGAGCTCCGGTTTTCTTCCCACAGTCCAAAGGCGTGCAAGTGAGGTAAACTGGAGATGCTAAATTGTCCATGACTGTGTTTGAAATTAAACTTGAACTGATGAATCTTGTGTGTAATGAGTAACTATCGTTCCTGTCATGAATGTAACCAAAGTGTGTAAAACATGAAGCTAAAATCCTAATAAATAAATAAATAATTGATAAAAACAGATCCAATCAGAGAAGGGGGCCAAAACTTCCTCCCACCCGAGCACCTTGAGACTCAGCGCTCAAACCGAGTGGAACATCCCGGTCTAGGTGAGGTGATGTTCTTCATTTTACACTTCCTTCACTCCGAGGAACATCACTCAGAGAGAAACGTGCGTCTTTGTTTTTTCTGGATAAGGTTACACTCAGTCGGAACATTAGCATTTCTTACGTGCGCAGGCTGAAGGTTTTCGGAGAAGCTTAGCCGACACGTGGGATTGGACTACCGGGCCTCCGATCCCATCCAGAAACAATAGCTTTGAGCTCAGGATTAGCGCTGAGGAGTCGTGAGGGATCACCGTGTTAGTAGGAGAGCGCAGATGTTCATTAGTGCTCCTGGGTCCATTAAAAATGACTCAGTGCGCTAATAATGTCGTCTGTTTCTGGTTTTGACAGTTACCTGATACTCCAGAGGTCGTCTAAACAGAATATTTTAACACTGGGAAAAAGAAAAAAATTCAAACACGGACGTCTAAGGAGGCAGGATTTGGAGAAATGGGTTTAACATGCTTATACATTTTAAACAGCTTGTTATGCTAACACATCACCACGAGAAGATGTCAGTATAGTAAATAAAACTCCATGTAAATAAATTAATATAAATAAAAGCTACACAAGCTGCCGCTCAGGTGGTGCAGCGGTAAAACACACACTAAACACCAGAGCTGGGATCTCAAATACATCGTATCGAGTCTCAGCTCGGCCAGTCGGCTTGGCCGAGTGGCCATATGAACAACGATTGGCCTGTTGTTCATAGGGGCGGGACTAAGCCGGATAGGGTTTCTCTCCCTCATAACTAATGCAGTTGTGACCTCTGCTGGCTGATTGATGGCGCCTGCACAGAGATGAAAAGTGCATTGAACAGGGTGTGTCTCTCCGTACGCAGTGCTGATTTGTATGCACACTCGTCAAAATGCAGGTGGAAAAATGCAAACGGCTGCTACCCACGTGTCGGAGGGGGTGTGGGTAAGCTTTGTTCTTCTCAACCAGAACTGGGCAATTGGACGCGCTAAATCAGGAGAAAAGGGGAGAAAATTCTGGATTCTAAACCCTCATATGACTGAGATAACTTCTATTTTATTTCTGTTTCCTCCATGTGGACCAATAAAGGAATCTTCTCTTATTTAAAATGTTTTATTGTTTCATCCAATAAGGATAAAAATAAAGACGACGTTAAACCAGGTCGGGTGGTGGTAGCTCAGCGGTCAACACACTGGACTAGCAGTCAGAAGGCCCCAAGTTAAAAACCCCACTGTAGCCAGGTTGCCACCGTTGGGCCCTTGAGTAAGGCCCTTAATCCTCAATTACTCAAGCTGGAGATTGTAAGTCAAGTTTGTGCTAAATGTTGCAAATGTAATTCTGTTATTATTAAAGACGTTCTGTTCTTATTCATTTTGATTGTACTGTTAAGGCGACACGATGGCGTGGTGGGTAGCACTGTTGCATCACAGCAAGAAGGGCCTGGGTTTGATTCCCTGACCAGTCCGGGTCCTTTCTGTGTAAAGTTTGCATGTTCTCCCTGTGTCTGTGTGGGTTTCTTCCTAGTGCTCAGGTTTCCACCTACAAGTCCAAAGACATGCAGTCATTGTTTTCCCTGTGACTGGCGACCCGTCCGAGGTGTTTCCTGTCTTTTGCCCAATGAATCAGACCCCACCGCAACCCTGACCAGAATAAAGCAGGGTTAAAACAGACAATGAATGAATGATATAGTTTGTTCTATGACAAACACTCACTCACTGTCTTAACCGCTTATCCAATTAGGGTCACGGGGGGTGCTGGAGCCTATCCCAGCTTTTCAATGGGTGCAAGGCACACAGTAACACCCTGGACGGAGTGCCAGTCCATTGCAGGGCATACACACACACACACACACACACACACACACACACCTATAGGGCAATTCAGTGTCTCCAATTAACCTGACTGCATGTTTTTGGACTGTGGGAGGAAACCCATGCAGACACAGGGAGAACATGCAAACTCCGCACAGAAAAGGACCCGGACCGTCCTGCTTGGGGATCGAACCCAGGACCTTCTTGCTGTGAGGCGACAGTGTTACCCACTGAGCCACCGTGCCGCCCCTCTATGACAAACATCTGATCTTAATACAGATGCTTCTGTTTTACACTGTTCTTAATTTGCCTGCTTATGAAATGTATTTTTTATGTATATTTACTTTTACAGAATTAAAAATGAGATAAATAATAAGAATAATAAGACATTTAACAGCGTCTTCTAAGAAAACGTTTGCAGTCATGAACAAATCATGCATATTGCATAAAAATAAATACAGAAGACGAAAAATGCAAACCTGGTTTAAAAGAGATAAAAACGGCCTGTGAAAGTGCTGTGAGGGGAATGTTCTCCGACCATTAGAGGCTCTAAACTGCTCAACTGCTTAATCAATGGTCACTAATTGCTTTTAAATCGTAATTGAGCCTTAGCTTGCACTATTGGATGAAGTTCTTCACCGGCCGAGCTTAATGAATGTGGTGAACTTAATGGGGCGGATGCAATACCCTTGGCCAGGACTGGAGGTTAAACGTATTGTCTGTTCATTTCATTTCACTGAACTGACTTCGTTTTCCAACCTAGATCTAAATTTTTAGCGAACTAAGAGCTAAAATTAATATTAGGTGTCCCACAAGGTTCAATCCTTTGTCCGATTCTGTATTGTTTTTTTTTTTCTTTATCGCAAGCTTTGAAAAATATTAGTGTTTTTACACCAGAAATGTAATAAATAACAAACGTTTTGAGAATGGATGTGTTCACAGAAATACGTTTTCCTGTGAACAATCTGCAGGCAAAATGATGCCTTTATTTAAAGACCTTGTATCATACACCATTTCCTGATCCCATGTTAAAATGATATAATCCAGAATAAAGACATTAACACAGACTTGTTACATCATGTAAATGAACTAAAATAAACAGACACCAGGCTTGTTTTCAGAGCTCCGGCTCCGACACTGATTACAGCGATGTGTTAGACGGGCTCCGGTCAGCACGTTAAGCCTCAGATTTCCAGGTTTATCAGCACTGACGGTTCGGTATGCACCGGCGCGTGCTAGATGGTGACGTTCGGTGGCCGTCTTCAGCTCATGAGGCTCTTATCGGTCGTCATATATCACGTCTATCCTGACCTTGAAGTAGAAACGCTTCCAATCTCGAATCCAGGTTCCTCTGTGCTTTAGTGATAACAGATAAAACTGCTTTTAGATTAAAAAGACAGAGAGTTCATGTATTTGAGGCGCCTTAAGAAGACCAGAAAATTTGCTCTTGTAGTAGCAGCAAGGCCGGTCAGTGTCCAGACTTTCCCCCATCACTCGGTACTGCATCAGACTTCTAATCTGAGGGTCGAGGGTTCAAGTCCATGTTTGGGTGCAAGTTGTCTCTTGGCCAGTGGTAGATCAGCGATGGAGGTACTGGACTAGTAATCAAAGGGTTGCCGTTCAAGCCTTTCCACTTCCAATGTTGTTGGCACTGTTGGGCCCCTGAGCAAGGCCCTTAACCCTTAATTGCTCAAACTGTGTACAGACAAAGTTCATTGTAAGTCGCTTTGGATAAAAGCGTCCAGGGAATGCTGGTAATGTGAATGTAACATAAATGGTCTATCGAGTCATGAAGGTACTGGACTAGTAATCAAAGGGTTGCCGGTTCAAGCCTCACCACCGCCAATGTTGTTGGCATTGTTGGACCCCTGAGCGAATCCCTTAACCCTTAATTGCTTAAATTGTGTACAGACATAGTTAACTATAAGTTGCTTTGGATAAAAGCATCCACTAAATGCTGGTAATGGGAATGTAACATAAATGGTCTATCGAGTCATGGAGGTACTGGACTAGTAATCAGAAGGTTGCCAGTTCAAGCCTCACCACTTCCAATGTTGTTGGCACTGTTGGGCTCCTGAGCAAGACCCTAAACCCTTAATTGCTCAAATTGTTTACAGTGGCTTTGGATAAAAGCATCCACTAAATGCTGCAAATGTAACGTAAATGGTCTATCGAGTCATGGCGGTACTGGACTAGTAATCAGAAGGTTGCCAGTTCAAGCCTCACCACTTCCAATGTTGTTGGCACTGTTGGCCCCTGATCAAGGCTCTTAATCCTTAATTGTTCAAATTGTTTACAGTGGCTTTAAATCAAAGCGTCCACTTAATGCTGCAAATGTAAATGATACGTAAATGATCTATTGAGTCAGGCCAAGACTTAAACTGGAGCACTGAGGCTGGGTTTTGATTGGCCGCTGACCTTTTCAAAGCTCCTCCAATGAGACAAACTGTTTGATATGACTTCGAGCGAGGAATTTCATTAGTGGAGAAACCTTATGAGCAGTAAAATGAAGAGAAGTTTAGTGCTCCTGTGTCGTTCTTTTAGTACATTAAACCACGTTAAGCTTTATTTTTTTAACGATAAGCAGAGAAGCTGATTCTGATTCTCAGCGTTTCTCAGAACCTCGAGCTGTAACACAAGTTTAAAAGTGAAACAGTGAGGAAAATCTAGATGAACACAGATACATGTAGAGCTTTCAGACTGGATCTGATGGTTATTCCACACAAAACTTAATAAAAACATCCCACAAGGTTTAATTCTGGGTCTGTTTTTGTTTATAAAGCACAGTATTGTTGCTTCTTCTATTTTTAATGCATTTTCTCCCCATTTTCTCCCAATTTAGTGAAGTCAGCTTGTCCTCCATAAATATCGGATCTGATCCCAGCATTTCCGCGTAACTGCACGTTTTCGCTTTTTTTTCTACCCAGCATGCAATCCTGATCCGACGTGTAGACTATAATGAGCTGCACCATCACATCACGGCATGGTTAATCACTCTGATGGTGGATGTTAGTGTTGGGACGTATATCCCGACACCCCTGAGATCCATAACCAAGCTGGTTAAGGGATTTGATCGCCTCCTCTGAGCTCCTGTATCGACGGAAGCTGATGAATTCACGGCTTTCAGGTACCGCACTCAGCTCTTTCTCTAATTGGGCGAGGGTTAATAGAGCTTGACCGCTCGCTCATACACACACACACACACACATACACACACACATACTCATTGTCTTTTTCTTTCTCTTTACAGCAAGTGTAGATCAGTGATGACTGGATGATGTCCGGGAGCTCGGCACTGCACTAAATCACGCTTTCTAAGGGCAGGAACGGAGCGCTCGGGAAAAGCCGGTCTAATCCGTCTCACTGATAGCGGGATTGCGCATCGTCTTCTTATCTCATTAGCCAGAAGCCGGGTGACATCTTTCAGCGGAAAAGCGAGTCGGGCAAGAAAAGTAAAACAGCAAGTGATCTGCACTCGTGCGCTCCTTTAAAAGTGTAAAATATATGCAAAGACTTTATTTTAATGTTTTTTTCCACATCGAGGACATAGGGGACGGTGCAGCGGTGATTAAAATTCTGGTCTATCAATCAGAACGTTGACGGCTTAAGTCCCACCTCTGCCAGACTGGCACTGTTGGACTTCTAACTAAGGTCCTGAACCAAAAATTTTAAATGAGCGCAGGGAATTTAAATTTGCTGTGCGTTCCTTTGGGTTCAATTCTGTCCAGAAACTATATTAATAGTATTAGGTTTTTTTTTTTATCTATAAAACTTAATAAATATGTCCCACAAGGTTTAATTCTGGGTGCATTACTGTTCATAAAGTACAGTATTTTTTTTATGCATTTTCTCCCAATTTAGCGCAGTCAACTTGTCCTCCACTGCCGGATAAAGCTGTTGTAAATCCTACGATGAATGAATGAATGTAGTGTATGATCGGGCTGATCACAATGTCCCCTCATGTGTATATTTCTGTTATACTATGTAATAATAGAAATTCTTTACAAACTGCACTATATGGCCAAAAGTATGTGGACACCTGACCAGATTGTTGGACATGTCATTTTAAAACCACAGGTATTAATGTAGAGTTTCCAGAGACATGCACTCAGGTTAACTGGAGATACTAAAAGTCTCACTAAGTTGTGGTAAAACAGACTTGAACTCAGTTATTAGCAGGGGTGTCTATATACTTTTGGCCCTGCCTCGTATGTTGAATAGCTTTAATTTCCTGCAGCTTGCTGCTGTTTAATGTAAAGCATTACACACTGCACGCTGACTCCCTTCTAATGGCTCCGCTAATAAGAACCACATTACGGAGGGAGAAGAAACGTATTAATGTCTCTCCACGAGGGGATCAAACGGCTCTCCGGCTTTTTTTTGTGGCACGGCTTTGGTTTTCTTTGGCAGCCGGTGGCTTGATGTATGGCCTCTGTTCCTCTGGAAAGCCTTAGAAGCATTAGCACGGCATAAGAAGTGGGACGTTTATAATGTATAAGGAAAATGACCAGAGTGCAACGCGCCGTAGCGCTTTAACACACCACAGCCCGGAGTGGAATGCGGCTCTTGGCGGGAGGAACAGTGGCGGCCTTTGACGAATCTGTCCGGGCCGGACGCTCGCCCTCACCCACTCCCAAATTCCTCCTCGAGATGGTTAGTTTGAAGCCGGTCATTGTCGTACGTGCTTAAATGATTTCCATTCCCTGCTTCTCTGTCTGTTCCTCCCAGTTTTACACAAAAGTACGACGTGCATGAGGAGGATCAGCGAGACGCCCGAGAACTCACAGAGCTCTGTATTATTCTTGAGTTCAGGCTTGTAACAAAAACACACACACGCCTTCCTTCCTCTCAACCCCACACATGCCCACGTATGTACTGCACACTCACATGCACATGGATACTTCACACACGTGTCCTCACATCCAGCTACAAACTTTATAGGAGCACTTTGTAGTTCTACAATTACTGACTGTAGTCCATCTGTTTCTCTGCATGCTTTGTTAGCCCCCTTTCATGCTGTTCTTCAATGGTCAGGACCCCCACAGGACCACCACAGAGCAGGTATTATTTGGGTGGTGGATCATTCTCAGCACTGCAGTGACACTGACAGGGTGGTGGTGTGTGTTGTGCTGGTATGAGTGGATCAGACACAGCAGCGCTGTCAACTGCTGGACTGAGAATAGTCCACCAACCAAAAATATCCAGCCGACAGCGCCCCGTGACCACTGATGAAGGTCTAGAAGATGACCGACTCAAACAGCAGCAATAGATGAGCGATCGTCTTTGACTTTACATCTACAAGGTGGACCAACTAGGTAGGAGTGTCTAATAGAGTGGACAGTGAGTGGACACGGTATTTAAAACTCCAGCAGCGCTGCTGTGACTGATCCACTCATACCAGCACAACACACACTAACACACCACCACCATGTCAGTGTCACTGCAGTGCTGAGAATGATCCACCACCTAAATAATACCTGCTCTGTGGGGGTCCTGTGGGGGTCCTGACCATTGAAGAACAGGGTGAAAGGGGGCTAACAAAGCATGCAGAGTAACAGATGGACTACAGTCAGTAATTGTAGAACTACAAAGTGCTCCTATATGGTAAGTGGAGCTGATAAAATGGACAGTGAGTGTAGAAACAAGGAGGTGGTTTTAATGTTATGGCTGATCGGTGTACAGTGTATCACAAAAGTGAGTACACCCCTCACATTTCTGCAGATATTTAAGTATATCTTTTCATGGGACAACACTGACAAAATGACACTTTGACACAATGAAAAGTAGTCTGTGTGCAGCTTATATAACAGTGTAAATTTATTCTTCCCTCAAAATAACTCAATATACAGCCATTAATGTCTAAACCACTGGCAACAAAAGTGAGTACACCCCTAAGAGACTACACCCCTAAATGTCCAAATTGAGCACTGCTTGTCATTTTCCCTCCAAAATGTCATGTGATTTGTTAGTGTTACTAGGTCTCAGGTGTGCATAGGGAGCAGGTGTGTTCAATTTAGTAGTACAGCTCTCACACTCTCTCATACTGTTCACTGAAAGTTCCAACATGGCACCTCATGGCAAAGAACTCTCTGAGGATCTTAAAAGACGAATTGTTGCTCTACATGAAGATGGCCAAGGCTACAAGAAGATTGCCAACACCCTGAAACTGAGCTGCAGCACAGTGGCCAAGATCATCCAGCGTTTTAAAAGAGCAGGGTCCACTCAGAACAGACCTCGCTTTGGTCGTCCAAAGAAGCTGAGTGCACGTGCTCAGCGTCACATCCAACTGCTGTCTTTGAAAGATAGGAGCAGGAGTGCTGTCAGCATTGCTGCAGAGATTGAAAAGGTGGGGGGTCAGCCTGTCAGTGCTCAGACCATACGCCGCACACTACATCAAATTGGTCTGCATGGCTGTCACCCCAGAAGGAAGCCTCTTCTGAAGTCTCTACACAAGAAAGCCCGCAAACTGTTTGCTGAAGACATGTCAACAAAG